>NW_026917159.1:24085-26000 GCF_035046485.1 Aedes albopictus
TTGAATATAAATTTTAACGCTTTACAGGATTGACTGATGAACCAGAAACAGTTATGAAACCTCGCAGGGCACAATTTATCTTTTGAGTTGCATCGTTGCATGTTAGTTTGTGATATGTGTATTGCTGACTGCACCCCAAATTGGACTATCACACTATTTTTGGTACGCCTAAAAAGTGTGATAAAAGTGCACAATTGACTCGGATCGCCTCGACGTCTTCGGTGCACTTATTCCTTGATTTGCAAGGAATAAGTGCACCGAAGACCCCAACTCGATCCGACGTGGTCCTGCGCTGCAATCACACTTTGAAGGTGTGTGCACACTATTGTGTCAGTCCAATTTGGGGTGCAGTCAGCAATATGCATTTGTAGGGTTCTGTTAAGTATTTTTTTCGTAATGCGTCGTCCGATGTGACACACGATACATTTGTAGTGTTCTGCATATTGCTAATTTGGAGAAAATTTTCCACTTTACGGAAGATTGAAAAGCTACCGCAGCTGTCAGACTGATGATTTTCACCAATGTATCATCAATCAGTCCAAGGATACCTTGGATCGAGCCTTGGATACGACGCCGATGATCATTGTTTGTTGTTGCTTTTCAGAACATTTCACTTTGCAAGCTAACGAGTCTGGAATAACAAAGAGGAGAAACGTCAAAATTGGAACAGCCGATTTGCTGTCATCCCCATAGTTCCAATCGAGCAGGAGACCTGTCAAAACGACCAGGATTCGCCACTTTGGTATACTCGAGACACTTTATTGCAAGCATGCTTTGATTTGACCAAACTTTTCAATGATACGATCATTTTCATGGCTGCGGTAGGACTTTGACAGCTGCGGTAGAACTCGGCGGCTACCGCAGAGTGGAAAATTTTCTAAAAATCCGCAATAACGTTTTTGTAACATTTTAGCGTCCAACGTGGGACTCGTTACGAAAAACAAAATGGTGTATTTGTAGGGTTCATTTGTATATTCGTTAACAAGGATAGGATCATTCATTTCATCAGTTACCGTGGGTACACAGTTATGGATCACACACGGTTATGGATCAATTCGATGTTTACGGTCGTATGTTGCAGCTTAGCATGGCATGGCGTGGCATAGTACATTGTTTATGCTATGAAGATTATGCTGTGTTATGTCATGCTGTGCAATAAGGCGACATTTGACCGTATACAACGAATTGATCCGTAACCCTGTGTGATCCATAACTGTGTACCCACGGTACATTCACTTTATGCAGGCAAAAACCTAATCTCATCGAATTCCGATTTGTAAACATTGCCCTCAAAATTTTTTTGAGGGCAAGGACAGCTTTATGGACCGACGCCGAAGGAATAAAAGAGAAGGAGATAATGCTGACGTTACTGTGCAAGCTCTCATGAGCGCTTGCACGCTGACGTCATCACGGTCTCCTTCTCTCTCTTTCCTTCGGCGTCGGTCCATAAAGCCGTCCTTGCCCTCAAAACAAATTTGAGGGCAATGTTTACAAATCGAATGAGAATTTTATGAGGTTAGGTTTTTGCTGCAAGCCTCTATAGAGCCGGGAAACACTCAACCCGGGAGCTTCTTGACAGCTGCCGAACAACGTCAGCGTACCTAAAAATTTTGGTCCGGGTGGTACTGTCAGATTCAAAGCGGCAAGCGCTATTTTTGAAAAGTACGAAAACCGACAATAACAAACCGAACAAAAAATATTAAAACATTAAATAGAAACCTTTATTTGTTGTTTCTGCTTTTTTTGGTAGATAAATGCAAATTAAGTGCGGCATGATGATTTTTTTTACTAGAAGCGAAAATTATATCTATTGAACAATGTTACGATGTGAGAGTAAGCCGAGATGAGTAACGTAACAAACAAATATACTTTTATTAATGTAATAACGAGGTAACAATAAACGTATTAAAAATGT
>NW_026917160.1:0-24298 GCF_035046485.1 Aedes albopictus
TTGGGATCAGGCACCGAAATTATCTGATAGAAGGTTATACTATCAATTATCTGATAGACCACTGATACTATCAATTTGAGCTACTGATACTATCAGTTCTTTTCTATCAGCGATAGTATCACTGATAGAACGGGTTCTATCAGGGATAGAAAAAATAGAGATAGTATCTCTATCAGTAAAAATAGTGAAAGAGATACTATCAGTAAAACTTCTATCAATTGATAGAGATAGAAGTTCTATCTCTATCAATTGATAGACTGATAGAAAGAAAATTGTTGGACAATGAGCAAGACGCATCATAAGCCGTCATAAAATCTTAAGTTCTGAAAAGACATTATGAAACCCATGCAATACGGGTATTTTCGGAACGGGCTCGAAGAGTAGAAGCCAAAAATTGATGTCCGCCGCCATTTTGAAATCCAAGATGGCGGCCATCGAATTTTGAAAAATGCTGTAAACCCATGCAATATGGGTATTTTCGGAACGGGCTCGAAGAGTAGAAGTCGAAAATCGATGTCCGCCGCCATTTTGAAATCCAAGATGGCGGCCATCGGGTTTCAAAAAATGTTGTAAACCCATGCAATATGGGTATTTTCGGAACGGGCTCGAAAAGTAGAAGTCGAAAATCGATGCCCGCCGCCATTTTGAAATCCAAGATGGCGGCTATCGGATTTCAAAAATTGTTGTAAACCCATGCAATATGGGTATTTTCGGAACGGGCTCGAAGAGTAGAAGCCAAAAATCGATGTCCGCCGCCATTTTGAAATCCAAGATGGCGGCCATCGGATTTTGAAAAATGCTGTAAACCCATGCAATATGGGTATTTTCGGAACGGGCTCGAAGAGTAGAAGTCGAAAATCGATGTCCGCCGCCATTTTGAAATCCAAGATGGCGGCCATCGGGTTTCAAAAAATGTTGTAAACCCATGCAATATGGGTATTTTCGGAACGGGCTCGAAAAGTAGAAGTCGAAAATCGATGCCCGCCGCCATTTTGAAATCCAAGATGGCGGCTATCGGATTTCAAAAATTGTTGTAAACCCATGCAATATGGGTATTTTCGGAACGGGCTCGAAGAGTAGAAGCCAAAAATCGATGTCCGCCGCCATTTTGAAATCCAAGATGGCGGCCATCGGATTTCAAAAACTGTTGTAAACCCATGCAATATGGGTATTTTCGGAACGGGCTCGAAGAGTAGAAGCCAAAAATCGATGTCCGCCGCCATTTTGAAATCCAAGATGGCGGCCATCGGATTTTGAAAAATGCTGTAAACCCATGCAATATGGGTATTTTCGGAACGGGCTCGAAGAGTAGAAGTCGAAAATCGATGTCCGCCGCCATTTTGAAATCCAAGATGGCGGCCATCGGGTTTCAAAAAATGTTGTAAACCCATGCAATATGGGTATTTTCGGAACGGGCTCGAAAAGTAGAAGTCGAAAATCGATGCCCGCCGCCATTTTGAAATCCAAGATGGCGGCTATCGGATTTCAAAAATTGTTGTAAACCCATGCAATATGGGTATTTTCGGAACGGGCTCGAAGAGTAGAAGCCAAAAATCGATGTCCGCCGCCATTTTGAAATCCAAGATGGCGGCCATCGGATTTTGAAAAATGCTGTAAACCCATGCAATATGGGTATTTTCGGAACGGGCTCGAAGAGTAGAAGTCGAAAATCGATGTCCGCCGCCATTTTGAAATCCAAGATGGCGGCCATCGGGTTTCAAAAAATGTTGTAAACCCATGCAATATGGGTATTTTCGGAACGGGCTCGAAAAGTAGAAGTCGAAAATCGATGCCCGCCGCCATTTTGAAATCCAAGATGGCGGCTATCGGATTTCAAAAATTGTTGTAAACCCATGCAATATGGGTATTTTCGGAACGGGCTCGAAGAGTAGAAGCCAAAAATCGATGTCCGCCGCCATTTTGAAATCCAAGATGGCGGCCATCGGATTTCAAAAACTGTTGTAAACCCATGCAATATGGGTATTTTCGGTACGGGCTCGAAGAGTAGAAGCCAAAAATCGATGTCCGCCGCCATTTTGAAATCCAAGATGGCGGCCATCGGATTTTGAAAAATGCTGTAAACCCATGCAATATGGGTATTTTCGGAACGGGCTCGAAGAGTAGAAGTCGAAAATCGATGTCCGCCGCCATTTTGAAATCCAAGATGGCGGCCATCGGGTTTCAAAAAATGTTGTAAACCCATGCAATATGGGTATTTTCGGAACGGGCTCGAAAAGTAGAAGTCGAAAATCGATGCCCGCCGCCATTTTGAAATCCAAGATGGCGACTATCGGATTTCAAAAATTGTTGTAAACCCATGCAATATGGGTATTTTCGGAACGGGCTCGAAGAGTAGAAGCCAAAAATCGATGTCCGCCGCCATTTTGAAATCCAAGATGGCGGCCATCGGATTATGAAAAATGCTGTAAACCCATGCAATATGGGTATTTTCGGAACGGGCTCGAAAAGTAGAAGTCGAAAATCGATGCCCGCCGCCATTTTGAAATCCAAGATGGCGGCTATCGGATTTCAAAAATGATTGTAAACCCATGCAATATGGGTATTTTCGGAACGGGCTCGAAGAGTAGAAGCCAAAAATCGATGTCCGCCGCCATTTTGAAATCCAAGATGGCGGCCATCGGATTATGAAAAATGCTGTAAACCCATGCAATATGGGTATTTTCGGAACGGGCTCGAAGAGTAGAAGTCGAAAATCGATGTCCGCCGCCATTTTGAAATCCAAGATGGCGGCCATCGGATTTTGAAAAATGCTGTAAACCCATGCAATATGGGTATTTTCAGAACGGGCTCGAAGAGTAGAAGTCGAAAATCGATGTCCGCCGCCATTTTGAAATCCAAGATGGTGGCCATCGGGTTTCAAAAAATGCTGTAAACCCATGCAATATGGGTATTTTTGGAACGGGCTCGAAGAGTAGATGTCGAAAATTGGTGTCCGCCGCCATTTTGAAATCCAAGATGGCGGCCATCGGATTTCAAAAACTGTTGTAAACCCATGCAATATGGGTATTTTCGGAACGGGCTCGAAGAGTAGATGTCGAAAATCGATGCCCGCCGCCATTTTGAAATCCAAGATGGCGGCCATCGGATTTCAAAAAATGTTGTAAACCCATGCAATATAGGTATTTTCGGAACGGGCTCGATGAGTAGAAGTCGGAAATCGATGTCCGCCGCCATTTTGAAATCCAAGATGGCGGCCATCGGATTTCAAAAACTGTTGTAAACCCATGCAATATGGGTATTTTCAGAACGGGCTCGAAGAGTAGAAGTCGAAAATCGATGTCCGCCGCCATTTTGAAATCCAAGATGGCGGCCATCGGATTTCAAAAAATGCTGTAAACCCATGCAATATGGGCATTTTCGGAACGGGCTCGAAGAGTAGAAGTCGAAAATCGATGTCCGCCGCCATTTTGAAATCCAAGATGGCGGCCATCGGGTTTCAAAAAAAGTTGTAAACCCACGCAATATGGGTATTTTCGGAACGGGCTCGAAGAGTAGAAGCCAAAAATCGATGTCCGCCGCCATTTTGATATCCAAGATGGCGGCCATCGGATTTCAAAAACTGTTGTAAATCCATGCAATATGGGTATTTTTGGAACGGGCTCGAAGAGTAGATGTCGAAAATTGGTGACCGCCGCCATTTTGAAATCCAAGATGGCGGCCATCGGATTTCAAAAACTGTTGTAAACCCATGCAATATAGGTATTTTCGGAACGGGCTCGATGAGTAGAAGTCGGAAATCGATGTCCGCCGCCATTTTAAAATCCAAGATGGCGGCCATCGGATTTCAAAAAATGTTGTAAACCCATGCAATATGGGTATTTTCGGAACGGGCTCGAAGAGTAGATGTCGAAAATGGATGTCCGCCGCCATTTTGAAATCCAAGATGGCGGCCATCGGATTTTGAATAATGCTGTAAACCCATGCAATATGGGTATTTTCGGAACGGGTTCGAAGAGTAGAAGTCGAAAATCGATGTCCGCCGCCATTTTGAAATCCAAGATGGCGGCCATCGGATTTCAAAAAATGTTGTAAACTTATGCAATATGGGTATTTTCGGAACAGGCTCGAAGAGTAGAAGCCAAAAATCGATGTCCGCCGCCATTTTGAAATCCAAGATGGCGGCCATCGGATTTCAAAAAAAATTGTTAACCCATGCAATACAGGTCGGACTCGATTATCCGGAGACTCAATTATCCGGAGACTCGATTATCCGGAATTCGATTATCCGGAATTTTAGACTCGATTATCCGGAGTACAGTTTCTTACCGATTTTGGCAACACCTGTTTTTGTCTACTCCCGATTTTGGCAACACCCGTTTTTGGCAACAATTTCTTACCGATTATGGCAACACCCGATTTTGGCAACAATTTTTTACCGATTTTGGCAACAAAAAATTTTGCCCAAAAATTTTTACCGAAAAATCGTTTGTATTTGTAAATGTATTTATATTTTAGCCTTACTCATTTTAAAAAAATCAAAATTCATTAAATTTTCCAAAATCAACATTTTTACAAATCATGACGTAATTTATGAACGTCACCTACAGGGATCGTTTTATAACTTGTGAATAGTCCATATTTAAAATATAAGCCAAATTGACGTATAAAAGTTGAAAATAATCCACAAAAAAAATTACCGATTTTGGCAACACCCCAATTTGGCAACATAAAATTCATCTCGTGTTGCCAAAATCGGTAAGAAACTGTATTTTTATTGCGATATTTTTTTTATTTCAATGATAAAATTTAACATAATTAAGTATTATAACATTGTGCTGACACGATTTTGGAAGCCCCCGATTCCGTTTTTCTCCGATTTTGTCGTCTTTTTAACCCGATTATGTTAGCCTCTTTTAACGAGAAAATTGAAATGTTTTACACTCAGAATTAACATTTTACATTTCCAGTATTTTACAGTGTATTTCAAATTCAGTTGATAACTTTTGGCGTCATATACACATTACGTAACAAAAAAATCTCGCGTTATATTTGAAAATGGCCAAACTATTTTAAATCAATGCTCAGCGAGTAAACGCTGAATTTTGCATCTGTTTTCAAAACATGCCGTGAATCATCCGGGAAATTTTCAAATAATGATTGCTGGCATTTTTTCTGGGATCCCAACCCTAATAAAAATGTATTATACATGGCTGATAGGGTGAATGATTGTATCATTCCCTGTACAGTCGAACCTCCATGAGTCGATGTTCCTTGACTCGATATCGACTCACGGAGGTAAATTTTTCCATACTGAAAAATAATTTCTGGGTTACTGTGATGGTCCCCCCAAAAAGCATCCCAAAGGAATTTTGTTCCACTACTCGATATTTCCTTGAGTCGATGGTCCCTTCAATATCGACTCATGGAGGTTTTACTGTATAATCAAGATGATAGCCCGAAAGGGTTGTTAAGCACGTTGTATCATATTTTTCTATTAGGGAAGTAACCACGGTGCTGAAGCCTTATTGCATGCAGATATACGGTGTATTTAGAGCAATCATTACTTTACATGCAAGCTTAAGGTTGATTTAAAGTGGAAATGGGCAATTATGATATCAAATTAAGATTATCCTCTTAGTCTTAGTTCAGTCGCATAATTGCCATTTCCACTTTAATTCATCCTTAAATGTTAATGGAAAATAATAATTGCTCTAAATCCACCGTATATCTACATGCAATAAGGCTTCGGCACCGTGGTTACTTGGGATTTCTTCAAATTTCCCTTCAAGGGGATACCTTCCAGAGATTTATTCCTCCAAGAATTCCTCCTGAGACTCCTTTGGGAATTTCTACTAAGATTCCTCAAGCAATTCTTGCTGGATTCCACCAGATATTTCCCGAGGAGATTTTACGGGCAATTTTTGTTGAGATTCCATCAGGATTTTATACTGGAATTCTTCCACGGATTTTCGTAGTTGTTCTTTAAATACCCACAGTTGGATCATTTTTTTTTTCTAGGAATTATTTATGGGATTCTTATGGGGCTTTCTCCAGGTATTTCTTAAAGTTTCCTCCGGAATTTTCTGTTGATATTCCACCAGAAGTTCTTGAGGATTCCTTTAGGTATAGCTGCAGAAATTTCTCCTAGGATTCTTTTAGGAGTTCTTAATTATTTTCTACAGGATATCTTACATGGATTTCTCCAGAAATTCTTCCGGATATTCCTCAGAATTCTTTTAGAGATTTCTCCAGGAAATTTTAAATTAGGCTTGTCCACTTTTTCAAAAACGTTCTCTGATTCTCAAGTCCACCCCCATATTTTGATTGGCATCCAAAAAGAAGTGACTGGTCAAAACTTAAGCCAAATCCATTGAAATTAAGAGGTCCAAAGCATGATTGTCCCCGAAGCTAGTTTTTAGGACATATTGGGCTTTCACGAATTTTAATAATTTTCGCTCAACTCCTACATCATTGATGCCAAAGAAGCAAATAACCAGCAAAAGCAGTAACTTCTTTTTGGATTCCAATCAAAATATGGAGATAGACTTGAGAATCAGAGAGCACTTTTTAAAATTAGACTGGTCTATTCTACCTATTTTTTTTTTTCTCATCTGTAGAGCCTTTTAACCACTGCGTCCATTATTTAGGAATATTGTGGTATGACCCATATTTAATTTGGTGCTAATCGATTATCCTGTCACAATTGAGCTGTGATGGACATTGATTGATATAGCACTCGATCCCAACTAGGCACAACTCGTTTTATAAAGTCTATTACCCTGTTAGGATTACTTTGCCAAACTTCCAAGGGCTCTAATAACCCTTTTCCAAATATTGACAACCTTTGATTGGATAGCTCTCCACAGCTGCAGAGTAAATGTTCAGCGGTTTCGTTTTCACCTTGACAAAAACGACACTCAGATGATTGGATTTTTCCAATCTTGTGTAGATGGTACCTACTGGGGCAGTGACCGGTCATCAGGCCCGTTATTACCCTCAGGTCTCTCTTGTTTAAATTTAGTATGGTCCTGGCTTTTGCTGCACTGGGTCTTATAAATCTTTTTGCTTGTCTGGATGTATCCGTGGCATTCCAATTGGTTTCTACCATAGACATCTCCCATATTTTTAGTTTCGTCCTAAGAGTACACTCAGGAACTCCACAGAATGGTTCAGGGCCTACGAAGCTCGATGCTGCACCCTGTCTGGCTAAATTGTCGGCGTTTTCATTTCCCTGAATTCCGCAATGGCCGGGCACCCAGTATAATGTTACTTCGTTCCTACTGGCCAACTGCTTCAGAGAAAGAATGCATTCCCACACTAGCTTGGACTGGCAAGTGAATGCCCTTAGCGCATTTAGAGCAGCTTGACTGTCTGAGAAGATGCAGATTTTTGCAAATCTGTAATTTCTCCTCAGGCAAGTATTAGCACACTCTAATATGGCTTGAATCTCTGCTTGAAACACAGTGGGACTACATCCCATTGGTATAGCTTTACTTATACCTGGGCCAAAAACTCCAGCACCAGTATTTTCCCCCATCTTAGACCCATCAGTATAAAATACAATAGAACCTGGACGTAAGCTTGGCCCACCAGAATCCCAAATATTGCGGCTTGGTTTAACCACATTAAAGGGAACATCATAGTTGGTCTTCGTTATCATCCAATCCTCTACTGTTTTAATATCTGAGTTTAAATTGAAGTCTTTGACGATCTTCAAATGTCCTACTAGATCACCTTCTAGCAGTTTGTTGTGACGCAGAAACTGCAGGGCACTTTTTGCCGCTTGCAGTTGAACAAATTGGTGCAATGGTAACATATTGAGAAGGGCATCTAATGCAACCGATGGTGTGCTTTTCATTGCCCCTGTAATTGATATACATGCAAGTCTTTGAAGCTTGCTTAGCTTCTTTTGAGCGGTTACCTCGATTGTTTTAGGCCACCATACAAGTGAAGCATATGTAACTTTTGGCCGGACTATTGCTGCATAAATCCAGTTTGTCATGTTTGGTCTCAGCCCCCAGGTTTTCCCCAAGGCTTTATTGCAAACCCAAAGGGCATTTGTACCCTTAGTTAATACCTTGTTCAGATGAGAATTCCAATTCAATCTTTTGTCCAAAGTTACACCGAGATGTTTAACTTCTTCCGAGAACTGAATTTGAACTCCATCTAAAGAAGGTTGGGTAAGATGTAATTTCTTCCTTCTAGTAAAAGGAACGATAACAGTTTTAGAAGGGTTTACGCTTAACCCCTCTTTCCTACACCATTTGAGAGTAACATTCAGCGCATGTTGAAGCCGATTTGAAATCGTAGTATCATATTTCCCACGTACCAAAATGGCCACATCATCTGCGTATCCTATCACCTCAAAACCTTGATTTATTAGCTTTTTAAGGAGTTCGTCCACTACCAGAGACCACAGTAAGGGCGATAGTACTCCTCCTTGAGGACAGCCCTTTATAGATCTAACAGATAGCTGCGCACCTCCTAGATCAGTAGAAATTTCCCGATCTTCTAGCATAGATATTATCCATTCAATAATGCGTTTATCCAAGCCCCTTGCTTCCATTGCTGAACGCATGGAGCTGTAGGATGCATTGTCAAATGCTCCCTCAATGTCGAGAAAAGCAACCACGGCTACTTCCTTGGCTTGAAGCGATTTTTCAACTTTGCTAACTAACGACTGTAGCGCCGTTATCGTAGATTTACCCGATTGATAAGCATATTGAAATTTACAAAGAGGCATTTCTACTAAACTTGTTGACTTAATAAAGTCATCCATGATTTTTTCCATAGTCTTTAACAGAACACAAGAAAGGCTTATTGGTCTGAAGGCTTTTGGAGTTGTTTTGTCCCGTTTGCCAGCTTTTGGGATAAACACAACACGAACCTTACGCCACGCCTTAGGTATGTGAGTTAACGTAATACTGGCTCTGAATATTTCGGTTAAGAGCGGACAAAGCGCCTCTTTTCCCTGTTGAAGTAAAGCTGGGAAAATTCCATCTTTCCCGGCAGATTTGAAAGGTTGAAAAGAACTCAGTGCCCATTCGATCCTCGACGGCGTGAAGATATCACAAGCTTTTTGATAGGCATTGGTCGACCATGCATGTCTTACCTTATCTGAGTCCTGTTCTTCATCCGAACAAGGAATCGACCCTGGGAAGTGAGTTCTCATCATGATTTCCAATGTTTCAGAAGAGTCAACAGTAAAACTGCCATCTTCCTTTTTAAGACTGCCAAGACCATTTGAATGGTCTTTCGAAAGGACTTTATGAAGCCTTGCAGCTGTAGGAGCGTTATTGATGTCTTCACATACCCGTCTCCAATCCTTCCGTTTGGCTAGCCTCAATTCTCTGTTGTATTCTGTAAGGGCTTGTTTATACTGAACCCAATCAGATGTAACTTTTGCTCTATTGAACAACCGTCTAGATTTCCTCCTCAGTTCTGCCAGCTTATCATTCCACCAAGGGACATCCCTGTTGGATGACCTCTGTCGGATTGGGCAGCTAGCATGATATGATGAGATCATTTTATCAATAATCTCATCAGAGGCATTTTCCAACTGTGAAACAGACAAGATCTGCTCACCCGCATAAGAATTTTCATTCATTAAATAGAAGCGATAGAGGTCCCTATTCTACCTATACTCCTTCAGGAGTTTGACCAACATGTTTGTTAGGTTGGCATCACTGCTCCCAGTATCGTGTAGAGGCACACGGAAGAGGCTGTTTCTAGATTAGAACACTCTGAAAATTAACCCTGAATTCATCATACAACAGACCCATTCACTTCAAAAGTTTATTTTTGTCCCAAAACATTTTCTTCAATTTACACAAATCACACCCCTTTCCCTCAACCATGCCATCTTTAGGGAACATCCATTAAGTACGTTACGCTAAAATTGGAAATTTTTAAACGGATTTTTTCGTGACGTAATTATTGGATGGCCCCTTACTGTTTTTGTTTTGTTTCACGAACCCAGAACCTTTTTATTTAGTTCAAAATTGACAGAAAAGTGCCCCGATCTTATCAACCTAAAACACTTTTAGGCATTTTAGGAGAAGTTGGAGATTTTTAAGGAACGTCGGGGATTTTTAAGGAACGTTGGGGATTTTTAGGAGATATTGGGGAGGATAAAGGAAACTTAGGACTCATTTGGGTCTTCGAGGAAAATGATGCCTCTGGAAAATCTAAGCAGCAAGTTGGGTATTATTTTTAGATGTTGGAGATGCTAGGAGAAGTTGGGCATTTCAGGAAAGGTTGAGGATTTGAGAAGAAGTTGGGCATTTTAGGAGAAGTTGGGGACTATAAGACCCTTATTTTTGGCCCCGGAACCTCTCGGCTCGGTTTCAGAGGGAAACCGGCCCAAAACCCCAGGCTGCTGGTCTGAGCCGGCGGCAGCCTCTGGGGTGTGCTCTCACGGCCTCTTCTGGAACCGGGTCTCAGGGCGAACGGACGAAGGGGGAGCTTTCGGAGCGCAAGATCCTAAGTGATAGCAATACTCACGGTTAAACGATTTATTGTAGATCTGTACAAATACCGAACCTGGGTGGACCGGCGTCTTCACTGGCGGTGCGGATGGCTTCGGTGGCAAGGCGATATCTTCGGTGGTGGGCGACGGAGCGACGACAACGGTAGCTTGGAACAGTGGTGGTGGCAGCGGCGGGGAGCAATCCAGGCTTCGGGTACTGGTCACCCGGACCGGCGATGGCTTCGGCCCGAGGAGATGCAGCTGGGGCGACCGCGATCGGGGAGACAGGGGGACCTTCCTGGTGGGGCTTCGGGCACGTGGATTTGCCCGTGCTTGTGTCCACAATGGCCGGCTTTTGACGGCCGGGCTCTGATCGACTGGCCGCGATAGTGATGGTTTTGGGCACGTGGAACGGTAATTCGGTCCGGATTTGACGACTTTCCAGGACCGAGCTTTGACCAAATGGCCGCGACGGTGATGCGAGCCAGCTGGGAGATGAACTGAGGGGGCCGGGCGTTGGAAATGCCGCAGTAACCTGGGGCCGTGCCCCAATCGACGAGCACAAAACAGCTACTCAGTTGACGACTGACGGGCAGCGATCACGGGCCACGAGGTTTCGGACTTGGCCGTAACACGGTGGTCGAGGGAGTGTCCGACCCACGCCCGATCGTGATCTAAAGGCGTTCACGGAGGTCCAGGCGATCTTCAATTGCAACGGATGCGCAACTGGCCTACTTTTGGCGTTTATTAAGGCCAACACAAACAGTAACCCGAATCAAAACGCGGTAGAATTACGTGAGGCTAACAGCTTTCGCTAAATTTCACCGCTTCGCTTTGCTGCTGTCTTCCAACTAACTATCCGATTTTCTCCGCCGAGCCTATCTCCCACTCGAAGGTACGCTCACTCTCTCGGGTCATCCTTTTCCGCCTACACCCAGTTGCGGTTCAGTGGAGGCCGCCACCCACCGCACTCAGGCGGTGTATCTCCACACGTATGCGCATCACCGCCCAGGCGCGGAAAACAAATTGACGGTTGCGAGTTTGCGCCAACTGCACATTTCTTTCCCTGAATTCCTGCACTCCTCAAACTAAATCGTTACGGCAAATGTTACCCGCCGGTAACATATCCCCCCACTGGTCGGAGCAAGAGAAAGCGTGTAACACAGATTTCTTTTTTCATTCTAAACACTAATTGGAACTTAATAGGAATATAACTATAACAAAACGAATCAAATTTCAGCAAACAAAAACATCTTCTATGATAAACTAGTGGCCACTAACAATACACATGCAAATAACAAAAAAAAAAAAACAAAACAAGCTATACGATTAGATGCCTACATTGGTTTGGCGATCTAGCAACGGAGCAATATACACACATACGCGTGAGCAACGACGTCGGCTTTCTCGCAAACGACTAACCGGATTGGGGCTCCTCCAGCGGAGCCCTATATCGCAACAAAAATCAAAACACTTTTTATTCACGTCCTACACACGACCGCCGATTAACTTGGACCTCGGATTACAATACCGTACTGTGTCGACGCGCGTCGGGGGTTCGATCGCAACTGATCGAACACTCCGATGATAGCAATAGGTATTTTCAAACGAGCACAAATTTCTAACGACTATAACCGACGACAAAACGAAAGAGAGATCGCGTAGCACGAAAGAAGGTGAGAGTTTCAGGTAGTAGAATAAACCTATCATTTCACACTAGCGACTACCCTATTCTTCAAGCGTACAATGATAATGAATTTTCGAACAGTTTCACGAAGTACCATGGGACTGTGTAGTTCATTGCTTTAGTTTATCGAGAGCTCTTGATCCGTACGGATACAAGCACGCGCGCGCGATTATGAAAAAAACTTATCGATCGATCTTTTTATTACGCATAAGTAAGCATGTTGCGAAAAGCCTGCGAAATCATAATTTACTTCCAATACCCCGCGGAAAGTATATGGACGCTTGAACGCTTAGTTTGAGGCGTAGGTGAACATGGCTTACTGGTTAGATTCCCGTTTAGTTGCTAATTTGTAAATCTCGAACTATGCATTTCAGAGACTGAGAACGGTCGACGGCTTGACCTTTGATGACCTATTCAGGCTTCAATAAATTGGCCGGCCATATTCCTATGTTGCGGCCATCAGAGTCCATCAATTCGTATGACGACGAACCGTGTCTGGCGAGGACAGTACAAGGTACGAATTGACTTCCTAACTTAGCACTGTAGAACTCTTGCGCATTAGAAAGTTTCACGTTTTTCTTGTAAACGGTTTGCCCGACCTGAAAAGGTTTTGCGGGCTTACGCGTTCGCAAATTGTAGGTGTTGGCCGCCTGAGCATGGGCTTTAGTGAGATTTCTCTTTACTTGTGCGAATAACTTTGGATTTTCTTCACAAATCCTGGCCAATCGAGCTTCGACGGTACACTCGTCTTCATTCTCATACCTTTTGTGGTCTGCTCCATTGAGCACCACTTCCTCCCCTTTTGCGACTTTGAACGGGCTGTAACCGGTCGATGAATGAATTGTCGAATTTATAACTACTTCCACTTCAGGCAGCCGCGTGTCCCATTCGCGCTGGTTTTCTCTTGCGTATGAACGCAGTGAAGTATTAATCGCACGGTTTACTCGTTCAACGGGGTTTGCCTGCGAGTGGTATTTGGAGGTGAACCAGTGTGTTATACTGTAACGGGCCAGCAGGGAATCGAACTCCTTAGAAGTGAAGGTAGTTGCATTATCTGACAGGATAATTGATGGCACAGAATTTCTGAAGAACCAGTGCCGAGTGAGCTCTAAGCACAGTGTCTTGGAGCTAATTTTTGAAAAGGGATGCAATTGCACCCACTTGCTAAACAAGTCCATGGTCACTAGCACATACTGATTTCCCGCTTTGGAGCGCGGTAAAGGCCCAATGTAATCCAAAGCGATTATCTGCCATGGCCTAGACGGCACTCTCATATCCCCCATTGGAGGTGTGGTGGCGGAGTTTGCGGGTTTGATTTCTTTACAGACCTTGCATTTTTGTACGTAGGTACGGATTTGGCTGACCATTTTCGGCCAATAATACTGTTGGCGTACCTTAGCTAAGGTCTTTTCTGTACCAATGTGCATGAAATCATCATGGCAAGCTTTAATGATCGCGTGGCGAGACTCGGGACACGGAATTACCTTCCAGTCATACCGGTGGTCTGCCAAATCGTTGTTAAAAACGAATTTCATCAGTTGGCCATCACTGACACGAAAGTCAGGATAGTCATCTGGCCTATTTTCGATAGAGACTTTTAACTCATGGTACCAAGAGGAAGGGGTTTTAACAGACACGGCCATCACGCTACGCGAGAGCGCATCGGGGACTACATTGTCCTTCCCCCTCCGGTGGACCACCGTCATATCGTACATTTGGAGGGACAAACTCCAACGACTAAGCCTCGACGAGGTTTTCCACTTAGTGCGCATAATGTACGTTAAGGCCGACGAATCCGTGACTAGCACAAAATGACTTCCTTCTATGTACCCCCGAAAGTGTTCAATTGACAATAACGCTGCGAGTCCTTCCTTCTCTGTCGCGTGATAGGCCCTTTCCTGGGTGGTCAATTTCTTGGAGAAATATTCAATCACCTTCTCTTGACCATCCAGCTTTTGGGTGAGCACACCAGCGATAGCATGATCGCTAGCGTCGGTATGGATAAGGAACTCCTGGTCAAAGTCAGGGCTTGTCAGTATTGGAGCCGTGATCAATTTTTCTTTGATCGCCTGGAATGCTTCTTCTGCTTCCGGCGTCCATCTCACAGTCTTCGTCTGCGATTTCAGAAGCTCCGTGAGAGGCGCAGTTATTCGGCTAAACTCGGGAATGAATCGCCGGTAGTAATTGGTCATTCCAATGAAGCGGCGCAATTTGGTGATGGTCGTTGGGCGACCGTATTCCACAATGGGCCTTATCTTCTCATGGTCAACTCGCAGACCTCGAGAAGAAAGTATGTACCCCAGGAATGGAATTTCTGCTAAACAGAAATGCGATTTTTCCAATTTAATGGAAAGATTGGCTTCTCGCAAGCGTCTCGCAACTTCCATGAGAAGCTGTACGTGCTCCTCGAACGTCTCTGATACTATGACGATGTCGTCCAAGTATACAAAGACGTTCGGTTCCAGTGCACCATGGCCCAACACTCGGTTCATCAAACGAGCCAGCGTAGCTGGACTGTTGATCAAACCGAATGGAAGGCGGGTGAACTGGAACATCCCCTTCCCTTGCACACTGAACGAACAGAATTTCCGCGATGTTTTGGCCAACGGTATTTGGAGAAAAGCCTCGGTGAGGTCTATGGTTGATAGATAGTTGGCCCGAGGCAGGCGGCCCAGTATTCGTCCAGGGTGCGGAAGGGGATAGGCATCACGTACAGTCCTCTCATTTAACTTGCGAGCGTCAAGACATAGTCGTATCGCCCCCGAAGCTTTCTTGATTGGCACGATATTAAGCGACCAATCCGAGTTCGATTCCTCGATGATTCCACGTTCGAGCAATCTATCGATTTCGGCAAATAAACCTTGTTGGATTTTTGGGGCGATCGGGTAAGGGTAAAGTCTTATGGGTTTGTTTGTTTGACACTCTGCTTTAAGCACAATCTTATGCTCGCAAAGATGAGTAGTTTCGAGAGTGTCAGCCTCTGCAATTTTGAACAACCTTTTGACGTGTTCTAGTCTATCACGCTGGGCTGCTGTTAAAGCGGGCTGTGGAGTGTTCTGATCCGCTTCCATTTCTCCAGTTGCTGCCGAGATAGTAGCAACTGCCGGGTAAATTTGGAAGAGTCCCCAAAAATCCATCCCACAAATACAATCTTTTGTGAGCCTGGGGGCAACCAGAGTGGGCAAAACCCGTGTTTTTCCGTTAAAAGTGAACGGAATCAGAACCTCTCCTAACACTTCTAAAGGCGAACCGTCCGCTGTCTGTAACTCTACAGAATAAGCGGGCTGTTTGAGGCGAACATTTCGAAGTTTTTCGAAGATTGTGGAGTTTATAAATGTTAAATTGCTGCCACAATCGAGCAGAGCATTTACTGGCAAATCGTAGATTTTGATTTTTGCATGTGGACGATTATCGGTGCCAAGGTTCAAGGTAATTTTGTGAATTTCAGGAGGTTTCTCATCTTCTTCCATGCTATCTGATCTGCATTCGTAGAAACGATACAAATCCGGCAACCATGGTTCTGGTGAGGGCTCCACCGGCGCAACTGGAAGTCCCTGCGGCTTTAGGGCTTCCCCTCGAAGTTTTTTATGCAGTATGGGCAATTGTCTGATGTAAACCCCTTGAGGGCACACCTTCTACAAAATACCCTGCGAGGGACCGGGCATTTCGCTAATTCGTGGTCATCCCCACAGTTGAAGCATTCGAACTCACTTGGCGGCCGATATTCTGATACAAGTTTTGCCAGGAAGCTCGGTTTGCCAACTGCTCGTTTTTGTTCGGTCGGGCGAACTTCGTTAGTTGTTCCTTTTCCCGAGAAATTTTTGTTCGGTGGATGCTTGCTGTCCCCTTTGGGGTTGTTGAAACTCGGTTTGCTGGACTTATTCGGGGTTTGATTACCAGCAACGTCGTTTTGCCGATTCCGGTTAGTGAAGGTCCGAGTGGCTGTAACGTTTCCATTACTGGCATTTATGGCACAGTTTTCTCGTTTGGCCGTACCAAATACTTTGGAAAAAGCCGAGAAATCTGTGGCATCAAGGTCCTTACCAATACCAATTAAATCTTGGAGCGTTGAAACCCGCCTACCCACCAACGCCTTCCGACCATCGTAGCGTAGATTGGTCTTCAGGACCTCCACTTTTTCAAGGTCCGACATGGGAGTACTCATCGCTTGGAAGAGCTTACTCATTTGGAGGTAGTATTGTTGAAAAGACTCCCCTTTCTGCTGGCGAGTCTGGTAAATTTTTGTTCGAAGAACTGAGTCTAGATCCGGATGCCGAAACTCTTTTCTCAGTTCCTCCGTAAAATGTGACCAATCTTGGAGTGAACCCTGGTTCCTTCTTGTAGAGTACCAGCCCAAGGCGGGTCCTTCAAGGAGATGAATCGCGGAGTCAAACAAATCGACGTCACTGGCCCGCTCAGAAATGGCCAGCTGTCGGACGTGGGAAAGGAACTCATTCAGCTCCAATCCATGGTCGGTGCCAGCATATTTCTTCATTTTCCACTGTGACACTGGCATCATTTTACGCGGTGGTACGACCGGTGGTAGGACCGACGAATTCACCGGTGGAGGAACTTGTGGCCTCGTTGGTTGTGCCACGGGTTGCTTTACTGGCTGTGATGGCTGTGCTACCGTTGCAAGCGGTATATACGGGGCCGGTACTTGGGAAGGTTGAGTATTCTGGTCATCTCCCTGGTTTGTACCATTACCCCCCATCCAAAAGGGACTAAATGTAAAAGCATCGATTTTCCGACAAAACGACTCATTTTCATTGGCCGGGTTGGGAATTTGTCTTGGATATGGAATGCTACCCATATTTGTGGTAGTTGGTAAGACAACGGGGGCTGTTCCACCGACATTTGTAGGAGAACTGCCGCTGACCGGAAGAGAAAATGGGTCATTATAATTCGCCGTTGCTCTGGGCGCAGTCGACGAGCTAATGACATTGAAGTCAATCAGTGAAATGCTGCTCGCAGGCATTGGATTAGAAATTGCAGTGTGTGATGCTGCAGTAATCGCGACAGGCGGGATGCAATTGGCAGAAGAAGTTTGGCCAACCCCCTGAGTTTGCAGTGCTTCCTCTGCTAGGAAAGGATTTGTTCTATTGAGAGATGTACGGGGAGCGGGTGTTGGTGGTTTTCGAACCTCCTCCCTTAGCCCTGTCAACTGATTTGAAAGCGCCTGAATAAGGCTTCCAATATCGGTCATCGCCGCTCTGAAGTCATCTTTGGTCACAAAATTCGACACATCGGGTTGCTTCGGGATCGCCCCAGTGGGTCTCGAACCACTAATCCGTGGTGGATTTCCCCCAGCCGCCTCATCTAGAAGCTCTTCTGAGTCGGAGCTGGACTCTCCGCCGGTAGTGAAAAACCGATCTTCGGTCCAGAAATACTCAGAGAACAGCTCGAGTACTCTGTTGAATTCTGCGTTACTATGGGTTTTGACGTCCCCCACAGCGTGGTTCTTGATTACCGCTAACCGATGGCCGAGATGCAATAGTCGAGATTTACAAAAACGGACCCTATCCACAGGGTTAGACCTCAAAACGCGTTCCAGCTGTGCAGAAATGTTCTTGCACGCTTCCAAATCCATTTCTGGATCTAAGTCATAATGGACAATGAATTCGTGCCCTTCCCTCTCCTCCTTCAAAATTTGTTTCAATCGACGACGACGCTTGCAGCGTGATTCATCGTCCGCTATCAGTACATTTCGGAGAAGCAATTCATAGTCGAGCTCCCCTGGCTCGAGGTGATCAACGCGCAAACTACGGTAAAGTGATCCAAAATCCGGACCAGATACGGAGCGACGCGCCATTCTGAAGCAAAACGCGCAAAAAATAAACTCTACTTAGGCTTTTCAAACACCGATAGAAACCCGAACCCGGTACGTTGTTTGCGATTTCTCCTACACGATCGAAGCTTTGTATCACTCACTATGAAAATCAATAACCAATCGGCCTCACTATGTGGTTCAATCTGCCCACCGCGAATCAAAGGATAGTGCCACTAATTTTTCATAGAAAATGCGACCAGTGTGGGTATCTAAAGCAAAGTTTCAACTAACTGGAAAACTCCCCCAAACATGCAGAAGGAAAAAATATCCCAAGATATTTTTCCCCTCCTGAGAACCTTTTTATTTAACGTTGGGCGCCAGGTATAAGACCCTTATTTTTGGCCCCGGAACCTCTCGGCTCGGTTTCAGAGGGAAACCGGCCCAAAACCCCAGGCTGCTGGTCTGAGCCGGCGGCAGCCTCTGGGGTGTGCTCTCACGGCCTCTTCTGGAACCGGGTCTCAGGGCGAACGGACGAAGGGGGAGCTTTCGGAGCGCAAGATCCTAAGTGATAGCAATACTCACGGTTAAACGATTTATTGTAGATCTGTACAAATACCGAACCTGGGCGGACCGGCGTCTTCACTGGCGGTGCGGATGGCTTCGGTGGCAAGGCGATATCTTCGGTGGTGGGCGACGGAGCGACGACAACGGTAGCTTGGAACAGTGGTGGTGGCAGCGGCGGGGAGCAATCCAGGCTTCGGGTACTGGTCACCCGGACCGGCGATGGCTTCGGCCCGAGGAGATGCAGCTGGGGCGACCGCGATCGGGGAGACAGGGGGACCTTCCTGGTGGGGCTTCGGGCACGTGGATTTGCCCGTGCTTGTGTCCACAATGGCCGGCTTTTGACGGCCGGGCTCTGATCGACTGGCCGCGATAGTGATGGTTTTGGGCACGTGGAACGGTAATTCGGTCCGGATTTGACGACTTTCCAGGACCGAGCTTTGACCAAATGGCCGCGACGGTGATGCGAGCCAGCTGGGAGATGAACTGAGGGGGCCGGGCGTTGGAAATGCCGCAGTAACCTGGGGCCGTGCCCCAATCGACGAGCACAAAACAGCTACTCAGTTGACGACTGACGGGCAGCGATCACGGGCCACGAGGTTTCGGACTTGGCCGTAACACGGTGGTCGAGGGAGTGTCCGACCCACGCCCGATCGTGATCTAAAGGCGTTCACGGAGGTCCAGGCGATCTTCAATTGCAACGGATGCGCAACTGGCCTACTTTTGGCGTTTATTAAGGCCAACACAAACAGTAACCCGAATCAAAACGCGGTAGAATTACGTGAGGCTAACAGCTTTCGCTAAATTTCACCGCTTCGCTTTGCTGCTGTCTTCCAACTAACTATCCGATTTTCTCCGCCGAGCCTATCTCCCACTCGAAGGTACGCTCACTCTCTCGGGTCATCCTTTTCCGCCTACACCCAGTTGCGGTTCAGTGGAGGCCGCCACCCACCGCACTCAGGCGGTGTATCTCCACACGTATGCGCATCACCGCCCAGGCGCGGAAAACAAATTGACGGTTGCGAGTTTGCGCCAACTGCACATTTCTTTCCCTGAATTCCTGCACTCCTCAAACTAAATCGTTACGGCAAATGTTACCCGCCGGTAACAGGACTTTGGGAGAAGATGAGGAATTTTTAAGGAACGTTGGGGGGTTTTTAGGAGATATTGGGGAGGATAAACGAAATTTAGGACTCATTAGGTTCTTCGAGGAAAATGATGCATCTGGAAAATCTAAGCAGCAAGTTGGGCATTTTTTTAGAATTTGGGGATTTTAGGAGAAGTTGGGCAAGTGAGAGGAACATTGGGCATTTTAGGGGAATTTGGTGATTTTAAAGGAACTTTGGGACCTATGGGAGATATTGGGGAAAGTAAAGAAAACTTAGGAATCTTTAGGTTCTTCGAGGAAAATGATGCCTTTGTAAAATCTAAGCAGCAAGTTTTGTATTTTTCTAGTTGTTGGGGATTTTAGGAGAAGTTGGACATTTTAGGAGTGTTTGGAAAGTTTGTTTTAAAAAACTTTGGAAGTTTTGGGAGATATTGGGGAGAATCAGGGTTCTTCATTTCCACTTTTCTTCTTCTTCCACATTCGAAGACAGTCAGCAGCGAACGGTTGTCGCTTTAGTTCGTGTGTATGCTTGTCAGCGACGACAGCAAATTCCGGCGAACGGTGGGAAGCCACACTTGGAAATTACTCATTCGTCCACATTCGCATCGCAAGCGAATGCGATTCGTGAGTGATGCGATTGATATTGTGCATACGAATTTTTGATGTTTTCGAATTATTTTCTTTGCTAATCTAGCATTTCAGCAACAATACAGTAAAAATGTATGCATTACATGCAGAAATTCTCTTCCACTTCCGCTTCGATCGCTCACCAGTATTCTTCACTATTCGCCATTCATTCATTCGCTTGCGATCCAAACTGCGACGAATGGCAACGAATATTCATGTCAAGCAGCTGGCTCATCGCTTCCCACTGGTGATGGGGTTGCGTGTTTGATCACGACGATCCGTTTGCTGCATCTTTCTCGATTCGCTTCAGCAAAGAGGAGTGAATATGAATGGAGTGAGGCGAATATACCAATCCTTGGATGTTATTGATGTTGCTTCCGTTTGCTTCCATTTGAAAAAAAAAATCTATTTTCACTCAACAGAAATTTCGTGCCAGAAACTCCATTTTTTGTGGACGTACTCGAATTGCAAAAGTTAGGCTGTTTCGTTTTTAACTCTTCGACAACAATAAAAAGAGCGCATGAAAAGGAATATTAAAAAGAACTCAAATTCGAATTTTTCAGGTTCTCCAGGTAGTGATGAAAAAACCACCTCATGGCAATATTCCCTTTCTTGGATTTCAAAATGGCGGCGGACATCGATTTCCGACGTCTACTCATCGAACCCGTTCCGAAAATACCCATACTTAATGGGTTTCAATCGACTTTCAAGATCCGATGGCCGCCATCTTGAATTTCAAAATGGCGCCAAACATCGATTTTTGACTTCTACTCTTCGAGCCCGTTTCGAAAATACCCATATTTCATGGGTGTCTATCGGTTTTCAAAATCCGATGGCCGCCATCTTGGATTTCAAAATGGCAACATACACCGATTTTCGACATCTACTCTTCGAGCCCGTTCCAAAAATACCCATATTGCATGGGTTTACAACAGTTTTTGAAATCCGATGGCCGCCATCTTGGATATCAAAATGGCGGCGGACATCGATTTTTGGCTTCTACTTTTCGAGCCCGTTCCGAAAATACCCATATTGTATGGGTTTACAACAGTTTTTGAAATCCGATGGCCGCCATCTTGGATTTCAAAATGGCGGCGGACATCGATTTTTGGCTTCTACTCTTCGAGCCCGTTCCGAAAATACCCATATTGCATGGGTTTACAACAGTTTTTGAAATCCGATGGCCGCCATCTTGGATTTCAAAATGGCGGCGGACACCGATTTTCGACATCTACTCTTCGAGCCTGTTCCAAAAATACCTATATTGCATGGGTTTACAACAATTTTTTAAATCCGATGGCCGCCATCTTGGATTTCAAAATGGCGGCGGACATCGATTTTCGATATCTACTCTTCGAGCCCATTCCGAAAACACCCATAGTGCATGGGTTTACAACAGTTTTTGAAATCCGATGGCCGCCATCTTGGATATCAAAATGGCGGCGGACACCAATTTTCGACTTCTACTCTTCGAGCCCGTTCCAAAAATACCCATATTGCATGGGTTTACAACAGTTTTTGAAATCCAATGGCCGCCATCTTGGATTTCAAAATGGCGGCGGACATCGATTTTTGGCTTCTACTCTTCGAGCCCGTTCCGAAAATACCCATATTGCATGGGTTTACAACAGTTTTTGAAATCCAATGGACACTATCTTGGATTTCAAAATGGCGGCGGACATCGATTTTCGATATCTACTCTTCGAGCCCATTCCGAAAATACCCATATTGCATGGGTTTACAACAGTTTTTGAAATCCAATGGCCGCCATCTTGGATTTCAAAATGGCGGCGGACATCGATTTTCGATATCTACTCTTCGAGCCCATTCCGAAAACACCCATAGTGCATGGGTTTACAACAGTTTTTGAAATCCGATGGCCGCCATCTTGGATATCAAAATGGCGGCGGACACCAATTTTCGACATCTACTCTTCGAGCCCGTTCCAAAAATACCCATATTGCATGGGTTTACAACAGTTTTTGAAATCCAATGGCCGCCATCTTGGATTTCAAAATGGCGGCGGACATCGATGTTTGGCTTCTACTGTTCGAGCCCGTTCCGAAAATACCCATATTGCATGGGTTTACAACAGTTTTTGAAATCCAATGGCCGCCATCTTGGATTTCAAAATGGCGGCGGACATCGATTTTTGGCTTCTACTCTTCGAGCCCGTTCCGAAAATACCCATATTGCATGGGTTTACAACAGTTTTTGAAATCCAATGCCCGCCATCTTGGATTTCAAAATGGCGGCGGACATCGATTTTTGCTTCTACTCTTCGAGCCCGTTCCGAAAATACCCATATTGCATGGGTTTACAACAGTTTTTGAAATCCGATGGCCGCCATCTTGGATTTCAAAATGGCGGCGGACACCAATTTTCGACATCTACTCTTCGAGCCCGTTCCGAAAATACCCATATTGCATGGGTTTACAACAGTTTTTGAAATCCGATGGCCGCCATCTTGGATTTCAAAATGGCGGCGGACATCGATTTTCGATATCTACTCTTCGAGCCCATTCCGAAAATACCCATATTGCATGGGTTTACAACAGTTTTTGAAATCCAATGGCCGCCATCTTGGATTTCAAAATGGCGGGTTTACAACAGTTTTTGAAATCCATGGCATGGGTTTACAACAGTTTTTGAAATCCAATGGCCGCCATCTTGGATTCCAAAATGGCGGCGGACATCGATTTTTGGCTTCTACTCTTCGAGCCCGTTCCGAAAATACCCATATTGCATGGGTTTACAACAGTTTTTGAAATCCAATGGCCGCCATCTTGGATTTCAAAATGGCGGGTTTACAACAGTTTTTGAAATCCATGGCATGGGTTTACAACAGTTTTTGAAATCCAATGGCCGCCATCTTGGATTTCAAAATGGCGGCGGACATCGATTTTTGGCTTCTACTCTTCGAGCCCGTTCCGAAAATACCCATATTGCATGGGTTTACAACAGTTTTTGAAATCCGATGGCCGCCATCTTGGATTTCAAAATGGCGGCGGTCACTAATTTTCGACATCTACTCTTCGAGCCCGTTCCAAAAATACCCATATTGCATGGGCTTACAACAGTTTTTGAAATTCAATGGCCGCCATCTTGGATTTCAAAATGGCGGCGGACATCGATTTTTGGCTTCTACTCTTCGAGCCCGTTCCGAAAATACCCATATTACATGGGTTTACAACAGTTTTTGAAATCCGATGGCCGCCATCTTGGATTTCAAAATGGCGGCGGACACCAATTTTCGACATCTACTCTTCGAGCCCGTTTCAAAAATACCCATATTGCATGGGTTTACAACAGTTTTTGAAATCCGATGGCCGCCATCTTGGATTTCAAAATGGCGGCGGACATCGATTTTTGGTTTCTACTCTTCGAGCCCGTTCCGAAAATACCCATATTGCATGGGTTTACAACAGTTTTTGAAATCCGATGGCCGCCATCTTGGATTTCAAAATGGCGGCGGACATCGATTTTTGGCTTCTACTCTTCAAGCCCGTTCCGAAAATACCCATATTGCATGGGTTTACAGCAGTTTTTGAAATCCGATGGCCGCCATCTTGGATTTCAAAATGGCGGCGGACACCAATTTTCGACATCTACTCTTCGAGCCCGTTCCAAAAATACCCATATTGCATGGGTTCACAACAGTTTTTGAAATCCATTGGCCGCCATCTTGGATTTCAAAATGGCGGCGGAACTCGTTTTTTGGTATCCGGAAGATAAATATTGTTGATTATAACAAATATTTCATTTCAAATTAATATTTTTTTACTCAATTTTTTCCCACTATGCGGAAGATTTATGTTCCGGATTTGCTATCAATGATAGGATAGATAGAGATAATGATAGAATTTTTCTGATAGTATCTTTTTTCTAAAGATAGATGATAGAGATAGACCACGTCTATCCTTGATAGTAAAAATGCTGATAGTATCAGTAACCTTCTATCAGCTGATAGAGATAATTATTTTATCTTCTATCCATCAGTTTAAAAAAAATTGATAGTATCTCTATCAGTGCCCCTACTGATAGTATCAGTTGATACTATCCAAAGATAGGACTGATAATGATAATTGATAGAGATAATTTTGGTGCCTGCTTGGG
>NW_026917160.1:24321-25984 GCF_035046485.1 Aedes albopictus
ACGAGTTATGTGTGATTTGCACGTTGAACCCAGCGAGAGGTGAATGGATCGGTGTCAAATGGAACATCCCGCAGTTCAGCGGAACAGTTACAGGTTTCCCTAGTAGCACACAAGTTCTATACAAGTTTATGTAACTCCTATATGACTGAATTTCATATAAGAGTTGCATAGACCTATGTAGAACATGTGTGCTACTCGGGTTGGTCCATGGGACGCTAACCATCAGGTGAAATGATTTTTTATAATATAAAAAAAAACAGAAGTGAAATTTGACCGACAAATTTCACAAATTTTCTAATTTTAATTTAGAGAATGTTCTGAAAGTACTAATTTTCATTTTTATATATCGAACACTCTTAGCAAGTTTATACCTGCTAGCTTTTATAACTACCAAACGCAACACGATAAAGTTGAATATAACATTATATTCTGATTTGAAGTTTTTCGGCTGAAAAATAGAAAAATTGCGTCATTGCCAGTTTTACAAGTTTGTGCGGTGAAAATAATGAAAGATTTTAAAGTCATGTACCAAAAATTCAACATACCCGACAGTTATAGTTAGACAAAACATTAGTGAAATAACGACACCGAGTATTTACCCCCTGAGGAAGACGCCCACCAAGCGTCGAAACGTTGGGATAACAACAAACGTCGTTAGTTTATTAAAGACTGCGTAGCCGAAAAACTTAAAATTAACCCTACAGTCGTTCAATTACCGATTATATTCTAAAAGCCCAAGTAACACAGAAAACATCTTTGATAATAAAATTTGAAAAAGATGTTGTAATGCAGTACTTTAATCGTATTTATACACATCTTGTGTTGAAATCATGTTTTATCTATGTTTGGCAATAACAATCCACTGAAAATTATTATCAACCTCAGAACAAGTTAGAGTAACGTAAATTTAACGTTGATTACACAAAAATATTATACCCTCATCATCTTTCAATTGAAGATGTTATGTAGAAAATCAGCAACACATGTTATAACATTTGGACTCACATATGTTATTAATACGATATTTTTAAGCATCAAATACGTTAATGTACAAGTTTATCAGTTCGCTGTTCTGCCAGTTCGCACTTGGATATTATTTATGAAAAATCTTTTGCCTTAGAATACTAGGGCATTCAATTACGATAGCAAATATGACAGCATCCAATACTATTTTTTTTATTCTTGCCGCTATGAACTAGCTAAACACATTGGTATATGGATATTATCTAAAAAAAAGTTGGTGGCTGTATAAGTCACTTTAGGACTGAATGGCTGGGAAGAAGCAAGCCACCCTTGCACTTCACTTATACGCTAGGCATCCTATCACCTAATAATCACTTTAGGTACTTACCTAGCGGCTAAATCACACTTAAAATCACTGTTTTAACACTATATTGACACCAAAAAATGTTAGGAAATAATTTTATAATATTGGCTCTATGAACTGCACTCTAGCTTTGTTATTGTTATGTTCAAAACTAGTATCTGAAAACAAAAATGATATTGTTGTTTGCTTTTTGTTCAGAATACGTTACTATGATGTTTTATTTACGTATTTGAAACGATTTAAATGGTTTTCAACAAATATGTTATTGAGATGTACAATTGAAGTAATTTAAAAGTTTTTTAAATATTTTCAATTTTTACCTACCAGTCCAGATAA
>NW_026917161.1:0-25867 GCF_035046485.1 Aedes albopictus
TCCCGGATTTTTCACTCGCACTTCCATCGCCCTATCGAGAAAACCGACTGACCAACGAATATTGTAGCGCGATTCTGAACCCGGATTTTTCACTCGCACTTCCATCGCCCTATCGAGAAAACCGACTGACCAACGAATATTGTAGCGCGATTCTGATCCCGGATTTTTCACTCGCACTTCCATCGCCCTATCGAGAAAACCGACTGACCAACGAATATTGTAGCGCGATTCTGATCCCGGATTTTTCACTCGCACTTCCATCGCCCTACCGAGAAAACCGACTGACCAACGAATATTGTAGCGCGATTCTGATCCCGGATTTTTCACTCGCACTTCCATCGCCCTATCGAGAAAACCGACTGACCAACGAATATTGTAGCGCGATTCTGAACCCGGATTTTTCACTCGCACTTCCATCGCCCTATCGAGAAAACCGACTGACCAACGAATATTGTAGCGCGATTCTGATCCCGGATTTTTCACTCGCACTTCCATCGCCCTATCGAGAAAACCGACTGACCAACGAATATTGTAGCGCGATTCTGATCCCGGATTTTTCACTCGCACTTCCATCGCCCTATCGAGAAAACCGACTGACCAACGAATATTGTAGCGCGATTCTGAACCCGGATTTTTCACTCGCACTTCCATCGCCCTACCGAGAAAACCGACTGACCAACGAATATTGTAGCGCGATTCTGATCCCGGATTTTTCACTCGCACTTCCATCGCCCTATCGAGAAAACCGACTGACCAACGAATATTGTAGCGCGATTCTGATCCCGGATTTTTCACTCGCACTTCCATCGCCCTACCGAGAAAACCGACTGACCAACGAATATTGTAGCGCGATTCTGAACCCGGATTTTTCACTCGCACTTCCATCGCCCTACCGTGGAAACCGACTGACCAACGAATATTGTAGCGCGATTCTGATCCCGGATTTTTCACTCGCACTTCCATCGCCCTATCGAGAAAACCGACTGACCAACGAATATTGTAGCGCGATTCTGAACCCGGATTTTTCACTCGCACTTCCATCGCCCTACCGAGAAAACCGACTGACCAACGAATATTGTAGCGCGATTCTGATCCCGGATTTTTCACTCGCACTTCCATCGCCCTATCGAGAAAACCGACTGACCAACGAATATTGTAGCGCGATTCTGATCCCGGATTTTTCACTCGCACTTCCATCGCCCTATCGAGAAAACCGACTGACCAACGAATATTGTAGCGCGATTCTGAACCCGGATTTTTCACTCGCACTTCCATCGCCCTACCGAGAAACCGACTGACCAACGAATATTGTAGCGCGATTCTGATCCCGGATTTTTCACTCGCACTTCCATCGCCCTATCGAGAAAACCGACTGACCAACGAATATTGTAGCGCGATTCTGATCCCGGATTTTTCACTCGCACTTCCATCGCCCTACCGAGAAAACCGACTGACCAACGAATATTGTAGCGCGATTCTGATCCCGGATTTTTCACTCGCACTTCCATCGCCCTACCGAGAAAACCGACTGACCAACGAATATTGTAGCGCGATTCTGAACCCGGATTTTTCACTCGCACTTCCATCGCCCTACCGAGAAAACCGACTGACCAACGAATATTGTAGCGCGATTCTGATCCCGGATTTTTCACTCGCACTTCCATCGCCCTACCGTGGAAACCGACTGACCAACGAATATTGTAGCGCGATTCTGATCCCGGATTTTTCACTCGCACTTCCATCGCCCTACCGTGGAAACCGACTGACCAACGAATATTGTAGCGCGATTCTGAACCCGGATTTTTCACTCGCACTTCTATCGCCCTACCGAGAAAACCGACTGACCAACGAATATTGTAGCGCGATTCTGAACCCGGATTTTTCACTCGCACTTCCATCGCCCTACCGAGAAAACCGACTGACCAACGAATATTGTAGCGCGATTCTGAACCCGGATTTTTCACTCGCACTTCCATCGCCCTACCGAGAAAACCGACTGACCAACGAATATTGTAGCGCGATTCTGAACCCGGATTTTTCACTCGCACTTCCATCGCCCTACCGAGAAAACCGACTGACCAACGAATATTGTAGCGCGATTCTGAACCCGGATTTTTCACTCGCACTTCTATCGCCCTACCGAGAAAACCGACTGACCAACGAATATTGTAGCGCGATTCTGAACCCGGATTTTTCACTCGCACTTCCATCGCCCTACCGTGGAAACCGACTGACCAACGAATATTGTAGCGCGATTCTGAACCCGGATTTTTCACTCGCACTTCCATCGCCCTACCGTGGAAACCGACTGACCAACGAATATTGTAGCGCGATTCTGAACCCGGATTTTTCACTCGCACTTCCATCGCCCTACCGAGAAAACCGACTGACCAACGAATATTGTAGCGCGATTCTGATCCCGGATTTTTCACTCGCACTTCCATCGCCCTACCGAGAAAACCGACTGACCAACGAATATTGTAGCGCGATTCTGAACCCGGATTTTTCACTCGCACTTCCATCGCCCTACCGAGAAAACCGACTGACCAACGAATATTGTAGCGCGATTCTGAACCCGGATTTTTCACTCGCACTTCTATCGCCCTACCGAGAAAACCGACTGACCAACGAATATTGTAGCGCGATTCTGAACCCGGATTTTTCACTCGCACTTCCATCGCCCTACCGAGAAAACCGACTGACCAACGAATATTGTAGCGCGATTCTGAACCCGGATTTTTCACTCGCACTTCCATCGCCCTACCGAGAAAACCGACTGACCAACGAATATTGTAGCGCGATTCTGAACCCGGATTTTTCACTCGCACTTCCATCGCCCTACCGTGGAAACCGACTGACCAACGAATATTGTAGCGCGATTCTGATCCCGGATTTTTCACTCGCACTTCTATCGCCCTACCGTGGAAACCGACTGACCAACGAATATTGTAGCGCGATTCTGATCCCGGATTTTTCACTCGCACTTCCATCGCCCTATCGAGAAAACCGACTGACCAACGAATATTTGTAGCGCGATTCTGATCCCGGATTTTTCACTCGCACTTCCATCGCCCTACCGAGAAAACCGACTGACCAACGAATATTGTAGCGCGATTCTGATCCCGGATTTTTCACTCGCACTTCCATCGCCCTACCGAGAAAACCGACTGACCAACGAATATTGTAGCGCGATTCTGAACCCGGATTTTTCACTCGCACTTCCATCGCCCTATCGAGAAAACCGACTGACCAACGAATATTGTAGCGCGATTCTGAACCCGGATTTTTCACTCGCACTTCTTTCGCCCTACCGTGGAAACCGACTGACCAACGAATATTGTAGCGCGATTCTGATCCCGGATTTTTCACTCGCACTTCCATCGCCCTATCGAGAAAACCGACTGACCAACGAATATTGTAGCGCGATTCTGAACCCGGATTTTTCACTCGCACTTCCATCGCCCTATCGAGAAAACCGACTGACCAACGAATATTGTAGCGCGATTCTGATCCCGGATTTTTCACTCGCACTTCCATCGCCCTATCGAGAAAACCGACTGACCAACGAATATTGTAGCGCGATTCTGAACCCGGATTTTTCACTCGCACTTCCATCGCCCTACCGAGAAAACCGACTGACCAACGAATATTGTAGCGCGATTCTGAACCCGGATTTTTCACTCGCACTTCTTTCGCCCTACCGTGGAAACCGACTGACCAACGAATATTGTAGCGCGATTCTGATCCCGGATTTATCACTCGCACTTCCATCGCCCTATCGAGAAAACCGACTGACCAACGAATATTGTAGCGCGATTCTGAACCCGGATTTTTCACTCGCACTTCCATCGCCCTATCGAGAAAACCGACTGACCAACGAATATTGTAGCGCGATTCTGAACCCGGATTTTTCACTCGCACTTCCATCGCCCTACCGAGAAAACCGACTGACCAACGAATATTGTAGCGCGATTCTGATCCCGGATTTTTCACTCGCACTTCCATCGCCCTATCGAGAAAACCGACTGACCAACGAATATTGTAGCGCGATTCTGATCCCGGATTTTTCACTCGCACTTCCATCGCCCTACCGTGGAAACCGACTGACCAACGAATATTGTAGCGCGATTCTGATCCCGGATTTTTCACTCGCACTTCCATCGCCCTACCGTGGAAACCGACTGACCAACGAATATTGTAGCGCGATTCTGATCCCGGATTTTTCACTCGCACTTCCATCGCCCTACCGTGGAAACCGACTGACCAACGAATATTGTAGCGCGATTCTGAACCCGGATTTTTCACTCGCACTTCTATCGCCCTACCGAGAAAACCGACTGACCAACGAATATTGTAGCGCGATTCTGAACCCGGATTTTTCACTCGCACTTCCATCGCCCTACCGAGAAAACCGACTGACCAACGAATATTGTAGCGCGATTCTGAACCCGGATTTTTCACTCGCACTTCCATCGCCCTACCGAGAAAACCGACTGACCAACGAATATTGTAGCGCGATTCTGAACCCGGATTTTTCACTCGCACTTCCATCGCCCTACCGAGAAAACCGACTGACCAACGAATATTGTAGCGCGATTCTGAACCCGGATTTTTCACTCGCACTTCTATCGCCCTACCGAGAAAACCGACTGACCAACGAATATTGTAGCGCGATTCTGAACCCGGATTTTTCACTCGCACTTCCATCGCCCTACCGTGGAAACCGACTGACCAACGAATATTGTAGCGCGATTCTGAACCCGGATTTTTCACTCGCACTTCCATCGCCCTACCGTGGAAACCGACTGACCAACGAATATTGTAGCGCGATTCTGAACCCGGATTTTTCACTCGCACTTCCATCGCCCTACCGAGAAAACCGACTGACCAACGAATATTGTAGCGCGATTCTGATCCCGGATTTTTCACTCGCACTTCCATCGCCCTACCGAGAAAACCGACTGACCAACGAATATTGTAGCGCGATTCTGAACCCGGATTTTTCACTCGCACTTCCATCGCCCTACCGAGAAAACCGACTGACCAACGAATATTGTAGCGCGATTCTGAACCCGGATTTTTCACTCGCACTTCTATCGCCCTACCGAGAAAACCGACTGACCAACGAATATTGTAGCGCGATTCTGAACCCGGATTTTTCACTCGCACTTCCATCGCCCTACCGAGAAAACCGACTGACCAACGAATATTGTAGCGCGATTCTGAACCCGGATTTTTCACTCGCACTTCCATCGCCCTACCGAGAAAACCGACTGACCAACGAATATTGTAGCGCGATTCTGAACCCGGATTTTTCACTCGCACTTCCATCGCCCTACCGTGGAAACCGACTGACCAACGAATATTGTAGCGCGATTCTGATCCCGGATTTTTCACTCGCACTTCTATCGCCCTACCGTGGAAACCGACTGACCAACGAATATTGTAGCGCGATTCTGATCCCGGATTTTTCACTCGCACTTCCATCGCCCTATCGAGAAAACCGACTGACCAACGAATATTGTAGCGCGATTCTGATCCCGGATTTTTCACTCGCACTTCCATCGCCCTACCGAGAAAACCGACTGACCAACGAATATTGTAGCGCGATTCTGATCCCGGATTTTTCACTCGCACTTCCATCGCCCTACCGAGAAAACCGACTGACCAACGAATATTGTAGCGCGATTCTGAACCCGGATTTTTCACTCGCACTTCCATCGCCCTACCGAGAAAACCGACTGACCAACGAATATTGTAGCGCGATTCTGAACCCGGATTTTTCACTCGCACTTCTTTCGCCCTACCGTGGAAACCGACTGACCAACGAATATTGTAGCGCGATTCTGATCCCGGATTTTTCACTCGCACTTCCATCGCCCTATCGAGAAAACCGACTGACCAACGAATATTGTAGCGCGATTCTGAACCCGGATTTTTCACTCGCACTTCCATCGCCCTATCGAGAAAACCGACTGACCAACGAATATTGTAGCGCGATTCTGAACCCGGATTTTTCACTCGCACTTCCATCGCCCTACCGAGAAAACCGACTGACCAACGAATATTGTAGCGCGATTCTGATCCCGGATTTTTCACTCGCACTTCCATCGCCCTATCGAGAAAACCGACTGACCAACGAATATTGTAGCGCGATTCTGAACCCGGATTTTTCACTCGCACTTCCATCGCCCTATCGAGAAAACCGACTGACCAACGAATATTGTAGCGCGATTCTGATCCCGGATTTTTCACTCGCACTTCCATCGCCCTATCGAGAAAACCGACTGACCAACGAATATTGTAGCGCGATTCTGATCCCGGATTTTTCACTCGCACTTCCATCGCCCTATCGAGAAAACCGACTGACCAACGAATATTGTAGCGCGATTCTGAACCCGGATTTTTCACTCGCACTTCCATCGCCCTACCGAGAAAACCGACTGACCAACGAATATTGTAGCGCGATTCTGATCCCGGATTTTTCACTCGCACTTCCATCGCCCTATCGAGAAAACCGACTGACCAACGAATATTGTAGCGCGATTCTGATCCCGGATTTTTCACTCGCACTTCCATCGCCCTATCGAGAAAACCGACTGACCAACGAATATTGTAGCGCGATTCTGAACCCGGATTTTTCACTCGCACTTCCATCGCCCTACCGAGAAAACCGACTGACCAACGAATATTGTAGCGCGATTCTGATCCCGGATTTTTCACTCGCACTTCCATCGCCCTATCGAGAAAACCGACTGACCAACGAATATTGTAGCGCGATTCTGATCCCGGATTTTTCACTCGCACTTCCATCGCCCTACCGAGAAAACCGACTGACCAACGAATATTGTAGCGCGATTCTGATCCCGGATTTTTCACTCGCACTTCCATCGCCCTACCGAGAAAACCGACTGACCAACGAATATTGTAGCGCGATTCTGAACCCGGATTTTTCACTCGCACTTCCATCGCCCTACCGAGAAAACCGACTGACCAACGAATATTGTAGCGCGATTCTGATCCCGGATTTTTCACTCGCACTTCCATCGCCCTACCGAGAAAACCGACTGACCAACGAATATTGTAGCGCGATTCTGATCCCGGATTTTTCACTCGCACTTCTATCGCCCTACCGAGAAAACCGACTGACCAACGAATATTGTAGCGCGATTCTGAACCCGGATTTTTCACTCGCACTTCCATCGCCCTACCGAGAAAACCGACTGACCAACGAATATTGTAGCGCGATTCTGAACCCGGATTTTTCACTCGCACTTCCATCGCCCTACCGAGAAAACCGACTGACCAACGAATATTGTAGCGCGATTCTGAACCCGGATTTTTCACTCGCACTTCCATCGCCCTACCGAGAAAACCGACTGACCAACGAATATTGTAGCGCGATTCTGATCCCGGATTTTTCACTCGCACTTCCATCGCCCTACCGTGGAAACCGACTGACCAACGAATATTGTAGCGCGATTCTGATCCCGGATTTTTCACTCGCACTTCCATCGCCCTATCGAGAAAACCGACTGACCATCGAATATTGTAGCGCGATTCTGATCCCGGATTTTTCACTCGCACTTCCATCGCCCTATCGAGAAAACCGACTGACCAACGAATATTGTAGCGCGATTCTGAACCCGGATTTTTCACTCGCACTTCCATCGCCCTACCGAGAAAACCGACTGACCAACGAATATTGTAGCGCGATTCTGAACCCGGATTTTTCACTCGCACTTCCATCGCCCTACCGTGGAAACCGACTGACCAACGAATATTGTAGCGCGATTCTGAACCCGGATTTTTCACTCGCACTTCCATCGCCCTACCGTGGAAACCGACTGACCAACGAATATTGTAGCGCGATTCTGAACCCGGATTTTTCACTCGCACTTCCATCGCCCTACCGTGGAAACCGACTGACCAACGAATATTGTAGCGCGATTCTGATCCCGGATTTTTCACTCGCACTTCCATCGCCCTATCGAGAAAACCGACTGACCAACGAATATTGTAGCGCGATTCTGATCCCGGATTTTTCACTCGCATTTCCATCGCCCTACCGTGGAAACCGACTGACCAACGAATATTGTAGCGCGATTCTGATCCCGGATTTTTCACTCGCACTTCCATCGCCCTATCGAGAAAACCGACTGACCAACGAATATTGTAGCGCGATTCTGATCCCGGATTTTTCACTCGCACTTCCATCGCCCTATCGAGAAAACCGACTGACCAACGAATATTGTAGCGCGATTCTGAACCCGGATTTTTCACTCGCACTTCCATCGCCCTACCGTGGAAACCGACTGACCAACGAATATTGTAGCGCGATTCTGAACCCGGATTTTTCACTCGCACTTCCATCGCCCTACCGTGGAAACCGACTGACCAACGAATATTGTAGCGCGATTCTGAACCCGGATTTTTCACTCGCACTTCCATCGCCCTACCGTGGAAACCGACTGACCAACGAATATTGTAGCGCGATTCTGATCCCGGATTTTTCACTCGCACTTCCATCGCCCTATCGAGAAAACCGACTGACCAACGAATATTGTAGCGCGATTCTGATCCCGGATTTTTCACTCGCATTTCCATCGCCCTACCGTGGAAACCGACTGACCAACGAATATTGTAGCGCGATTCTGATCCCGGATTTTTCACTCGCACTTCCATCGCCCTACCGAGAAAACCGACTGACCAACGAATATTGTAGCGCGATTCTGAACCCGGATTTTTCACTCGCACTTCCATCGCCCTACCGAGAAAACCGACTGACCAACGAATATTGTAGCGCGATTCTGAACCCGGATTTTTCACTCGCACTTCCATCGCCCTACCGTGGAAACCGACTGACCAACGAATATTGTAGCGCGATTCTGATCCCGGATTTTTCACTCGCATTTCCATCGCCCTACCGTGGAAACCGACTGACCAACGAATATTGTAGCGCGATTCTGATCCCGGATTTTTCACTCGCACTTCCATCGCCCTACCGAGAAAACCGACTGACCAACGAATATTGTAGCGCGATTCTGAACCCGGATTTTTCACTCGCACTTCCATCGCCCTACCGAGAAAACCGACTGACCAACGAATATTGTAGCGCGATTCTGAACCCGGATTTTTCACTCGCACTTCCATCGCCCTACCGTGGAAACCGACTGACCAACGAATATTGTAGCGCGATTCTGAACCCGGATTTTTCACTCGCACTTCCATCGCCCTACCGTGGAAACCGACTGACCAACGAATATTGTAGCGCGATTCTGAACCCGGATTTTTCACTCGCACTTCCATCGCCCTACCGTGGAAACCGACTGACCAACGAATATTGTAGCGCGATTCTGATCCCGGATTTTTCACTCGCACTTCCATCGCCCTATCGAGAAAACCGACTGACCAACGAATATTGTAGCGCGATTCTGATCCCGGATTTTTCACTCGCACTTCCATCGCCCTATCGAGAAAACCGACTGACCAACGAATATTGTAGCGCGATTCTGAACCCGGATTTTTCACTCGCACTTCCATCGCCCTACCGTGGAAACCGACTGACCAACGAATATTGTAGCGCGATTCTGATCCCGGATTTTCACTGGCACCCCCATCACTCTTACCTGAAGATTGTCTGCCATTCGAAAATTCTCAAGCTAATCTGATTCCGCATTCCACACTCGCGCTTGCATGGCTCTACCGAGAAAATCGACTGATCAACGAATATTGTAGCGCGATTCTGAACCCGGATTTTTCACTCGCACTTCCATCGCCTTACCGAGAAAACCGACTGACCAACGAATATTGTAGCGCGATTCTGAACCCGGATTTTTCACTCGCACTTCCATCGCCCTATCGAGAAAACCGACTGACCAACGAATATTGTAGCGCGATTCTGATCCCGGATTTTTCACTCGCACTTCCATCGCCCTATCGAGAAAACCGACTGACCAACGAATATTGTAGCGCGATTCTGATCCCGGATTTTTCACTCGCACTTCCATCGCTCTATCGAGAAAACCGACTGACCAACGAATATTGTAGCGCGATTCTAAACCCGGATTTTTCACTCGCACTTCCATCGCCCTACCGAGAAAACCGACTGACCAACGAATATTGTAGCGCGATTCTGAACCCGGATTTTTCACTCGCACTTCCATCGCCCTACCGAGAAAACCGACTGACCAACGAATATTGTAGCGCGATTCTGAACCCGGATTTTTCACTCGCACTTCCATCGCCCTACCGTGGAAACCGACTGACCAACGAATATTGTAGCGCGATTCTGATCCCGGATTTTTCACTCGCACTTCCATCGCCCTACCGAGAAAACCGACTGACCAACGAATATTGTAGCGCGATTCTGAACCCGGATTTTTCACTCGCACTTCCATCGCCCTACCGTGGAAACCGACTGACCAACGAATATTGTAGCGCGATTCTGATCCCGGATTTTTCACTCGCACTTCCATCGCCCTATCGAGAAAACCGACTGACCAACGAATATTGTAGCGCGATTCTGATCCCGGATTTTTCACTCGCACTTCCATCGCCCTATCGAGAAAACCGACTGACCAACGAATATTGTAGCGCGATTCTGATCCCGGATTTTTCACTCGCACTTCCATCGCTCTATCGAGAAAACCGACTGACCAACGAATATTGTAGCGCGATTCTAAACCCGGATTTTTCACTCGCACTTCCATCGCCCTACCGAGAAAACCGACTGACCAACGAATATTGTAGCGCGATTCTGAACCCGGATTTTTCACTCGCACTTCCATCGCCCTACCGAGAAAACCGACTGACCAACGAATATTGTAGCGCGATTCTGAACCCGGATTTTTCACTCGCACTTCCATCGCCCTACCGTGGAAACCGACTGACCAACGAATATTGTAGCGCGATTCTGAACCCGGATTTTTCACTCGCACTTCCATCGCCCTACCGTGGAAACCGACTGACCAACGAATATTGTAGCGCGATTCTGAACCCGGATTTTTCACTCGCACTTCCATCGCCCTACCGTGGAAACCGACTGACCAACGAATATTGTAGCGCGATTCTGATCCCGGATTTTTCACTCGCACTTCCATCGCCCTATCGAGAAAACCGACTGACCAACGAATATTGTAGCGCGATTCTGATCCCGGATTTTTCACTCGCATTTCCATCGCCCTATCGAGAAAACCGACTGACCAACGAATATTGTAGCGCGATTCTGAACCTGGATTTTTCACTCGCACTTCCATCGCCCTACCGAGAAAACCGACTGACCAACGAATATTGTAGCGCGATTCTGAACCCGGATTTTTCACTCGCACTTCCATCGCCCTACCGAGAAAACCGACTGACCAACGAATATTGTAGCGCGATTCTGAACCCGGATTTTTCACTCGCACTTCCATCGCCCTACCGTGGAAACCGACTGACCAACGAATATTGTAGCGCGATTCTGATCCCGGATTTTTCACTCGCACTTCCATCGCCCTATCGAGAAAACCGACTGACCAACGAATATTGTAGCGCGATTCTGAACCCGGATTTTTCACTCGCACTTCCATCGCCCTACCGAGAAAACCGACTGACCAACGAATATTGTAGCGCGATTCTGAACCCGGATTTTTCACTCGCACTTCCATCGCCCTATCGAGAAAACCGACTGACCAACGAATATTGTAGCGCGATTCTGATCCCGGATTTTTCACTCGCACTTCCATCGCCCTATCGAGAAAACCGACTGACCAACGAATATTGTAGCGCGATTCTGAACCCGGATTTTTCACTCGCACTTCCATCGCCCTACCGAGAAAACCGACTGACCAACGAATATTGTAGCGCGATTCTGATCCCGGATTTTTCACTCGCACTTCCATCGCCCTATCGAGAAAACCGACTGACCAACGAATATTGTAGCGCGATTCTGATCCCGGATTTTTCACTCGCACTTCCATCGCCCTACCGTGGAAACCGACTGACCAACGAATATTGTAGCGCGATTCTGATCCCGGATTTTTCACTCGCACTTCCATCGCCCTATCGAGAAAACCGACTGACCAACGAATATTGTAGCGCGATTCTGAACCCGGATTTTTCACTCGCACTTCCATCGCCCTACCGAGAAAACCGACTGACCAACGAATATTGTAGCGCGATTCTGAACCCGGATTTTTCACTCGCACTTCCATCGCCCTATCGAGAAAACCGACTGACCAACGAATATTGTAGCGCGATTCTGATCCCGGATTTTTCACTCGCACTTCCATCGCCCTATCGAGAAAACCGACTGACCAACGAATATTGTAGCGCGATTCTAAACCCGGATTTTTCACTCGCACTTCCATCGCCCTACCGAGAAAACCGACTGACCAACGAATATTGTAGCGCGATTCTGAACCCGGATTTTTCACTCGCACTTCCATCGCCCTACCGAGAAAACCGACTGACCAACGAATATTGTAGCGCGATTCTGAACCCGGATTTTTCACTCGCACTTCCATCGATCTACCGAGAAAACCGACTGACCAACGAATATTGTAGCGCGATTCTGAACCCGGATTTTTCACTCGCACTTCCATCGCCCTACCGTGGAAACCGACTGACCAACGAATATTGTAGCGCGATTCTGATCCCGGATTTTTCACTCGCACTTCCATCGCCCTATCGAGAAAACCGACTGACCAACGAATATTGTAGCGCGATTCTGAACCCGGATTTTTCACTCGCACTTCCATCGCCCTATCGAGAAAACCGACTGACCAACGAATATTGTAGCGCGATTCTGATCCCGGATTTTTCACTCGCACTTCCATCGCCCTATCGAGAAAACCGACTGACCAACGAATATTGTAGCGCGATTCTAAACCCGGATTTTTCACTCGCACTTCCATCGATCTACCGAGAAAACCGACTGACCAACGAATATTGTAGCGCGATTCTGAACCCGGATTTTTCACTCGCACTTCCATCGCCCTACCGTGGAAACCGACTGACCAACGAATATTGTAGCGCGATTCTAAACCCGGATTTTTCACTCGCACTTCCATCGATCTACCGAGAAAACCGACTGACCAACGAATATTGTAGCGCGATTCTGAACCCGGATTTTTCACTCGCACTTCCATCGCCCTATCGAGAAAACCGACTGACCAACGAATATTGTAGCGCGATTCTAAACCCGGATTTTTCACTCGCACTTCCATCGCCCTACCGAGAAAACCGACTGACCAACGAATATTGTAGCGCGATTCTGAACCCGGATTTTTCACTCGCACTTCCATCGCCCTACCGAGAAAACCGACTGACCAACGAATATTGTAGCGCGATTCTGAACCCGGATTTTTCACTCGCACTTCCATCGATCTACCGAGAAAACCGACTGACCAACGAATATTGTAGCGCGATTCTGAACCCGGATTTTTCACTCGCACTTCCATCGCCCTACCGTGGAAACCGACTGACCAACGAATATTGTAGCGCGATTCTGATCCCGGATTTTTCACTCGCACTTCCATCGCCCTATCGAGAAAACCGACTGACCAACGAATATTGTAGCGCGATTCTGAACCCGGATTTTTCACTCGCACTTCCATCGCCCTATCGAGAAAACCGACTGACCAACGAATATTGTAGCGCGATTCTGATCCCGGATTTTCACTCGCACCCCCATCACTCTTACCTGAAGATTGTCTGCCATTCGAAAATTCTCAAGCTAATCTGATTCCGCATTCCACACTCGCGCTTGCATGGCTCTACCGAGAAAATCGACTGATCAACGAATATTGTAGCGCGATTCTGATCCCGGATTTTTCACTCGCACTTCCATCGCCTTACCGTGGAAACCGACTGACCAACGAATATTGTAGCGCGATTCTGATCCCGGATTTTTCACTCGCACTTCCATCGCCCTATCGAGAAAACCGACTGACCAACGAATATTGTAGCGCGATTCTGAACCCGGATTTTTCACTCGCACTTCCATCGCCCTACCGTGGAAACCGACTGACCAACGAATATTGTAGCGCGATTCTGATCCCGGATTTTTCACTCGCACTTCCATCGCCCTATCGAGAAAACCGACTGACCAACGAATATTGTAGCGCGATTCTGAACCCGGATTTTTCACTCGCACTTCCATCGCCCTACCGTGGAAACCGACTGACCAACGAATATTGTAGCGCGATTCTGAACCCGGATTTTTCACTCGCACTTCCATCGCCCTACCGTGGAAACCGACTGACCAACGAATATTGTAGCGCGATTCTGATCCCGGATTTTTCACTCGCACTTCCATCGCCCTACCGAGAAAACCGACTGACCAACGAATATTGTAGCGCGATTCTGAACCCGGATTTTTCACTCGCACTTCCATCGCCCTACCGTGGAAACCGACTGACCAACGAATATTGTAGCGCGATTCTGATCCCGGATTTTTCACTCGCACTTCCATCGCCCTATCGAGAAAACCGACTGACCAACGAATATTGTAGCGCGATTCTGATCCCGGATTTTTCACTCGCACTTCCATCGCCCTATCGAGAAAACCGACTGACCAACGAATATTGTAGCGCGATTCTGAACCCGGATTTTTCACTCGCACTTCCATCGCCCTACCGAGAAAACCGACTGACCAACGAATATTGTAGCGCGATTCTGAACCCGGATTTTTCACTCGCACTTCCATCGCCCTACCGTGGAAACCGACTGACCAACGAATATTGTAGCGCGATTCTGAACCCGGATTTTTCACTCGCACTTCCATCGCCCTACCATGGAAACCGACTGACCAACGAATATTGTAGCGCGATTCTGAACCCGGATTTTTCACTCGCACTTCCATCGCCCTACCGTGGAAACCGACTGACCAACGAATATTGTAGCGCGATTCTGATCCCGGATTTTTCACTCGCACTTCCATCGCCCTATCGAGAAAACCGACTGACCAACGAATATTGTAGCGCGATTCTGAACCCGGATTTTTCACTCGCACTTCCATCGCCCTACCGAGAAAACCGACTGACCAACGAATATTGTAGCGCGATTCTGAACCCGGATTTTTCACTCGCACTTCCATCGCCCTACCATGGAAACCGACTGACCAACGAATATTGTAGTGCGATTCTGAACCCGGATTTTTCACTCGCACTTCCATCGCCCTACCGTGGAAACCGACTGACCAACGAATATTGTAGCGCGATTCTGATCCCGGATTTTTCACTCGCACTTCCATCGCCCTATCGAGAAAACCGACTGACCAACGAATATTGTAGCGCGATTCTGATCCCGGATTTTTCACTCGCACTTCCATCGCCCTATCGAGAAAACCGACTGACCAACGAATATTGTAGCGCGATTCTGATCCCGGATTTTTCACTCGCACTTCCATCGCCCTATCGAGAAAACCGACTGACCAACGAATATTGTAGCGCGATTGTGAACCCGGACTTTTCACTCGCACTTCCATCGCCCTACCGTGGAAACCGACTGACCAACGAATATTGTAGCGCGATTCTGATCCCGGATTTTCACTCGCACCCCCATCACTCTTACCTGAAGATTGTCTGCCATTCGAAAATTCTCAAGCTAATCTGATTCCGCATTCCACACTCGCGCTTGCATGGCTCTACCGAGAAAATCGACTGATCAACGAATATTGTAGCGCGATTCTGATCCCGGATTTTTCACTCGCACTTCCATCGCCCTACCGTGGAAACCGACTGACCAACGAATATTGTAGCGCGATTCTGATCCCGGATTTTTCACTCGCACTTCCATCGCCCTATCGAGAAAACCGACTGACCAACGAATATTGTAGCGCGATTCTGAACCCGGATTTTTCACTCGCACTTCCATCGCCCTACCGTGGAAACCGACTGACCAACGAATATTGTAGTGCGATTCTGAACCCGGATTTTTCACTCGCACTTCCATCGCCCTACCATGGAAACCGACTGACCAACGAATATTGTAGTGCGATTCTGAACCCGGATTTTTCACTCGCACTTCCATCGCCCTACCGTGGAAACCGACTGACCAACGAATATTGTAGCGCGATTCTGATCCCGGATTTTTCACTCGCACTTCCATCGCCCTACCGTGGAAACCGACTGACCAACGAATATTGTAGCGCGATTCTGATCCCGGATTTTTCACTCGCACTTCCATCGCCCTATCGAGAAAACCGACTGACCAACGAATATTGTAGCGCGATTCTGAACCCGGATTTTTCACTCGCACTTCCATCGCCCTACCGTGGAAACCGACTGACCAACGAATATTGTAGTGCGATTCTGAACCCGGATTTTTCACTCGCACTTCCATCGCCCTACCATGGAAACCGACTGACCAACGAATATTGTAGTGCGATTCTGAACCCGGATTTTTCACTCGCACTTCCATCGCCCTACCGTGGAAACCGACTGACCAACGAATATTGTAGCGCGATTCTGATCCCGGATTTTTCACTCGCACTTCCATCGCCCTATCGAGAAAACCGACTGACCAACGAATATTGTAGCGCGATTCTGATCCCGGATTTTTCACTCGCACTTCCATCGCCCTATCGAGAAAACCGACTGACCAACGAATATTGTAGCGCGATTCTGATCCCGGATTTTTCACTCGCACTTCCATCGCCCTATCGAGAAAACCGACTGACCAACGAATATTGTAGCGCGATTGTGAACCCGGACTTTTCACTCGCACTTCCATCGCCCTACCGTGGAAACCGACTGACCAACGAATATTGTAGCGCGATTCTGATCCCGGATTTTCACTCGCACCCCCATCACTCTTACCTGAAGATTGTCTGCCATTCGAAAATTCTCAAGCTAATCTGATTCCGCATTCCACACTCGCGCTTGCATGGCTCTACCGAGAAAATCGACTGATCAACGAATATTGTAGCGCGATTCTGATCCCGGATTTTTCACTCGCACTTCCATCGCCCTACCGTGGAAACCGACTGACCAACGAATATTGTAGCGCGATTCTGATCCCGGATTTTTCACTCGCACTTCCATCGCCCTATCGAGAAAACCGACTGACCAACGAATATTGTAGCGCGATTCTGAACCCGGATTTTTCACTCGCACTTCCATCGCCCTACCGTGGAAACCGACTGACCAACGAATATTGTAGCGCGATTCTGAACCCGGATTTTTCACTCGCACTTCCATCGCCCTACCGTGGAAACCGACTGACCAACGAATATTGTAGCGCGATTCTGATCCCGGATTTTTCACTCGCACTTCCATCGCCCTATCGAGAAAACCGACTGACCAACGAATATTGTAGCGCGATTCTGATCCCGGATTTTTCACTCGCACTTCCATCGCCCTATCGAGAAAACCGACTGACCAACGAATATTGTAGCGCGATTCTGATCCCGGATTTTTCACTCGCACTTCCATCGCCCTACCATGGAAACCGACTGACCAACGAATATTGTAGCGCGATTCTGATCCCGGATTTTTCACTCGCACTTCCATCGCCCTATCGAGAAAACCGACTGACCAACGAATATTGTAGCGCGATTCTGATCCCGGATTTTTCACTCGCACTTCCATCGCCCTATCGAGAAAACCGACTGACCAACGAATATTGTAGCGCGATTCTGATCCCGGATTTTCACTCGCACCCCCATCACTCTTACCTGAAGATTGTCTGCCATTCGAAAATTCTCAAGCTAATCTGATTCCGCATTCCACACTCGCGCTTGCATGGCTCTACCGAGAAAATCGACTGATCAACGAATATTGTAGCGCGATTCTGATCCCGGATTTTTCACTCGCACTTCCATCGCCCTACCGTGGAAACCGACTGACCAACGAATATTGTAGCGCGATTCTGATCCCGGATTTTTCACTCGCACTTCCATCGCCCTATCGAGAAAACCGACTGACCAACGAATATTGTAGCGCGATTCTGAACCCGGATTTTTCACTCGCACTTCCATCGCCCTACCGTGGAAACCGACTGACCAACGAATATTGTAGTGCGATTCTGAACCCGGATTTTTCACTCGCACTTCCATCGCCCTACCATGGAAACCGACTGACCAACGAATATTGTAGTGCGATTCTGAACCCGGATTTTTCACTCGCACTTCCATCGCCCTACCGTGGAAACCGACTGACCAACGAATATTGTAGCGCGATTCTGATCCCGGATTTTTCACTCGCACTTCCATCGCCCTACCGTGGAAACCGACTGACCAACGAATATTGTAGCGCGATTCTGATCCCGGATTTTTCACTCGCACTTCCATCGCCCTATCGAGAAAACCGACTGACCAACGAATATTGTAGCGCGATTCTGAACCCGGATTTTTCACTCGCACTTCCATCGCCCTACCGTGGAAACCGACTGACCAACGAATATTGTAGTGCGATTCTGAACCCGGATTTTTCACTCGCACTTCCATCGCCCTACCATGGAAACCGACTGACCAACGAATATTGTAGTGCGATTCTGAACCCGGATTTTTCACTCGCACTTCCATCGCCCTACCGTGGAAACCGACTGACCAACGAATATTGTAGCGCGATTCTGATCCCGGATTTTTCACTCGCACTTCCATCGCCCTATCGAGAAAACCGACTGACCAACGAATATTGTAGCGCGATTCTGATCCCGGATTTTTCACTCGCACTTCCATCGCCCTATCGAGAAAACCGACTGACCAACGAATATTGTAGCGCGATTCTGATCCCGGATTTTTCACTCGCACTTCCATCGCCCTATCGAGAAAACCGACTGACCAACGAATATTGTAGCGCGATTGTGAACCCGGACTTTTCACTCGCACTTCCATCGCCCTACCGTGGAAACCGACTGACCAACGAATATTGTAGCGCGATTCTGATCCCGGATTTTCACTCGCACCCCCATCACTCTTACCTGAAGATTGTCTGCCATTCGAAAATTCTCAAGCTAATCTGATTCCGCATTCCACACTCGCGCTTGCATGGCTCTACCGAGAAAATCGACTGATCAACGAATATTGTAGCGCGATTCTGAACCCGGATTTTTCACTCGCACTTCCATCGCCCTACCGTGGAAACCGACTGACCAACGAATATTGTAGCGCGATTCTGATCCCGGATTTTTCACTCGCACTTCCATCGCCCTATCGAGAAAACCGACTGACCAACGAATATTGTAGCGCGATTCTGAACCCGGATTTTTCACTCGCACTTCCATCGCCCTACCGTGGAAACCGACTGACCAACGAATATTGTAGCGCGATTCTGAACCCGGATTTTTCACTCGCACTTCCATCGCCCTACCGTGGAAACCGACTGACCAACGAATATTGTAGCGCGATTCTGAACCCGGATTTTTCACTCGCACTTCCATCGCCCTACCGTGGAAACCGACTGACCAACGAATATTGTAGCGCGATTCTGATCCCGGATTTTTCACTCGCACTTCCATCGCCCTATCGAGAAAACCGACTGACCAACGAATATTGTAGCGCGATTCTGATCCCGGATTTTTCACTCGCACTTCCATCGCCCTATCGAGAAAACCGACTGACCAACGAATATTGTAGCGCGATTCTGATCCCGGATTTTTCACTCGCACTTCCATCGCCCTATCGAGAAAACCGACTGACCAACGAATATTGTAGCGCGATTCTGATCCCGGATTTTTCACTCGCACTTCCATCGCCCTATCGAGAAAACCGACTGACCAACGAATATTGTAGCGCGATTCTGATCCCGGATTTTTCACTCGCACTTCCATCGCCCTATCGAGAAAACCGACTGACCAACGAATATTGTAGCGCGATTCTGATCCCGGATTTTTCACTCGCACTTCCATCGCCCTATCGAGAAAACCGACTGACCAACGAATATTGTAGCGCGATTCTGATCCCGGATTTTTCACTCGCACTTCCATCGCCCTATCGAGAAAACCGACTGACCAACGAATATTGTAGCGCGATTCTGAACCCGGATTTTTCACTCGCACTTCCATCGCCCTACCGTGGAAACCGACTGACCAACGAATATTGTAGCGCGATTCTGAACCCGGATTTTTCACTCGCACTTCCATCGCCCTACCGTGGAAACCGATTGACCAACGAATATTGTAGCGCGATTCTGAACCCGGATTTTTCACTCGCACTTCCATCGCCCTACCGAGAAAACCGACTGACCCCGTACATGCGTCACATCAAATAGCGGCTTTTTAGATTACCTAATGAATGGTCAGCAAGTGTTTCGGACTCGGTTTTGAGTGGCCGGAAGAGGCCAAATGTAAAAGTGAACCAAATCCAGGCATGTGACACATCAAATCGTGGCTTTTGCGATAACCTGATGAACAGTTAGCTAGAAAATAGCCTTACGTCACACTAAAGACAACTGGTAGTGTTCCGGAATTGATTCCGAGAGTCCCGTCGAAATTGTCAAACCCTGCATGTGACACCTTCAATTTGCAGCGTTTTTGGTTAACCGATGAGCAGTTAACAAGACAATAATGTTAGACTATATTTGGTTCAGCCGGTAGTTACCCGGAATCAGATCCGGGTAGTAATATGTAAAATTTAACCAAACCCATGGATGCGGTACATCAAATCACGACCAGTCTTGTAAACATTCGACACTTTTTACTACCTTCATTTCGTTGCCACAGTCGGGTGTCAGTCGGCTTTGTTACATTCGTGCGCTATCGTTACCTCTTACCTACACACAACACGAGCAGTAGAACGAAGACTGATCACGACTTATCGACAACCTGATGGAAAAATAGGGTCAGACCACATTAGATTCCCGGTAGTGTTGCGGGTTCAGCTGTGGCTTCGAAAGTGGCTAGAAGTAAAAGTGAAGCAAACCCATTCATGCGATATATCAAATCGCGGTGATTGGGTAAAGGTAAATAAATAGCAAAAAAATATTCTCAGACCATAATTAGGACAACCGGTAGTGTCATGGTCCATGACTCATGGAATCAGATCCGGCTGTCCCACCGGAAATTACCAAGTATAAAAATGGACCAAACCCATACATACGACGCATCAGATCGCAGATTTTTTGATAATCTAATCAACGGTTAGCAAGAAAATAGCCTTAGATCACATTGAAGACTAGCTGTTGTGTAGCAGAACCAACGTTCATGTGAAAAATTAAATCGTGGCTTTGTTTAATGGCCTGATAAACATTAGGTATGAACAACAGTGACGAATAGGTCTAAGTTCTCATATATGAGAACAAAATATAGACAAAACTAAAGCAATCTCATCAAATCGTACCATTTCAGATTCCTAAGGTGTAAAGTTATAGCAGGATTGGTCAACGTTGGAAGGAAAAATAAGAATTTGATCGCGTAAACAGAAGATGGTGGCTGTTTTAAGGAATTTTGAGCTCTAAAACTTTGTAAAATAAGTGTATTTGGTATGGGAAATTTGTTTGGAGTCCACCAGAGTATCCAAAATAGCGGTCCAAAGTCCAAGATAATGGCCCAGTATTCAAGTTAGTGCCTATTTTATAGGATTTTTAATTCTTGCATTATGGCCATTATGGGCATATTTTGTATGAAAATATGTCCAGAATTCAAAATTTGTAATCAGAAAACCCAAGCTGTGCGCTGTTTCACAAGGTCTGCAATATGACTATAGTTTGAATGGGAAAGAATGCCGGTCTTCGTCCAAAACTGGTAACCAGAAAATCATAAACGACATGCCAAAATTCAATACGGCGACTATTTTATATAACTTTAGGTGCAGAGTCCAAAAATGAATACCAGAACATCCAAGATGGTGTCTCAATGGTCAAGATGGCGGTTAGTTTAGTTGGGGTAGATATCCGGAGTCATAAAATGATGACCGAAAAATCTAAAATGACGTTTCAAAATTTTGCGGCTTCATGGCACTTGTTTGGTTTGAGTTTTGGATCGTAGTCTTATATTTTCTGAATATTGGATGTTATGCTAATACAAAATGTATCCATATTGTCAATTATATGATGATGATGATGATGAAAAATATGATATTGAGTAGATTTAGCAAGCAGTTTTCATTTTGTATTTATGTCAATGTCATCAACATGTCGCTCGAGTTTTGTTGAAAGGATGTTTTAAAGCACGAGAAAGGCACCATCACCGCTAGGTGGATTAATTAGGGTTTTTTATTCTTCAATCACTTAACCTAATTTAGGGTAATTCATGTATGTTGGACAGGCTGAGGACAACGTTGGAAAAATCGTCCCCCAGCTTCCTTAGAAAGCAATTGATTATTTTGCAAAGTTACTAATACGCTTGTAATACGATTGTACTTTACGTTCCTGGTGACAAAAACCTTAACGAAAGCATTTTAAGCTGAAAAAACTAGGAGTGGGTAATGTCTGAGACATAACCGCAATGTTGACGTAGGACAAAGACTGGAACGAGATTCCGACTTTTATATTTCCATAATACAATGTTTGTTGTTATGATAATACAAATGGTGGACTGATGTGTTGAGTAGAGTTGTTGTGTGATCGCTTTCGCTGAACGCATTCATAACCCAGCACACATTTTTGCTGTATAAGAGTAAAACAAATCACTCTTAAGCTAACTTTAACTCAAGAAGCTGTTATTCAGCTGGTTCGGTTACTTGGAAAGATGTTGACTAGTTCAAGAGTTATTTGGTTTTGAAGAGAAATGGTCAAATTACTGTTCTACGAGAGAATTTTCATCGAGCGGATAAAATTATTAGATAATTGAACGGCGTTGGATAGATCTTTTCAACTAATTTTAACGTGAAACTCTTTCGACAATGAGCCATTTTACGAAGTGACAACAATGTTGATGATGATATTGGTTTTCACGGGTTATTGGACGCTACCTTCTGTCAAAATTCATTCATAAAATCGGCTCGTTAAATGGACTATACGTTGTTTTCATCCGGGAAGAACATATTAGTGGCCGACTTCACTATTGGTGAACTACCAAGCTTTCAGTCTGTCGCTTTTAATCATCCGAATCATAACTCTTGAGGAATCATTTTCACTGATCCTGGAAAAGACCATTTATAAAACGGAAGATTTTGGCAAGACAATTGCATGAATTCATCACGCAATGCGATTTTACCCATACTGAATGCGGCCGTTTGCTGTCGTGGATGAGATTCCTGGTGCTGCCACCACGATAGCCGAGAGTCATCGCTGAGTTTGTGTGCTGCTGCCTAGCTGGGAGGTGACATCTCCCTTCTCCTTGACTGATCCAAGGAAAATGACGAAAGATAACAGAGGAAACAGCTGTTATGCCCCTAGATTAGCAGATGAAGCTCCTCCAATTCGGCGGGCTTTCCAGTTTATTCCGTTTGCATGACCCGCCCACATTGTGTCAGATGCTTCAAACGACTAATCAACCGTTCTTTGAGACAATTTCTAATCGAACGGATAAACTAATTGAAGTATTGAATAGTTAAGATCATTTTAATTCGATAAATATTAGAATGAAACAATGATCCAGGCACAATTGTCCGAATAAGATAATGCGTTGCTAAATTTCGTGTAGAAAGATTAGTGATCGATTTTGCTGTTGCTGAGCCATCAAGCATTCAACCATTCACTTTTCGAATGCACGACACTTTTACCGATCGATGGAATATATCCGAAAATTATCCGGTTCATAACTCTTAAGGAATAATTTTCTCTGGTCCTGAAAAGGTCCGTTCAAATAACGGTTGATTTTAGAAAGACAATTGAAAATTATCCGCACTGAATGCGGGAAGCCATCGAAAACTGCCGCCGCCTGCTGCCGAGAATGAGATTCCTAGTTCTATCAGATAGATAGTCGAGAGTCGTCGCTGGGTTGGTGCGCAGCTTACCCAGCTGCGGAGGTAACTTCCATTGCCGGGCCCACCGCAGCCGTGATCAGTGGATGAGATTCCTGGTGCTATCACTCGTCGCAGTTGACGTGCTGCTGCGCAGCCGTGGACGTGATATCCTCCTCCACGCTCCCTGACTGATCCAACGAAAATGACGAAAAAAATCAGAGGGAGCATCTTTTATGTCCCTAGATTAGCAGATGAAGCTCCTCCCATTCAGCAGGCTTTCCGGTTTATTTCGATTGCATGACCCGCCCCGCATGCTTCAGACGCTTCAAACGATTTTCGACCAAAAATGAGAAAATTTTTCATTAAACGGATAAAGTAACCAAAATATAGGAAGATTCAGATCATTTTAATTCGAAAAATGCTAGAATTAAACAAGAGATCGTCTTTAAATTACGGCACGCAAAAATTAGTCATTTTCAACCCCTCCTCATCCCTGTCACACTTTTTGTACGGGACCTGAAATTTTTGTATGGGTCGTCACACTTTGCTGACCCCTCCCCTTTAAACGTGACGAAATTTATGGACGCTCCCCAATTTTTCACGAAAAATGGTTCTGATAGGACAATGCGTTGCTAAATTCTGGGTGGAACGATTAGTGGCCGGAATTCAATCTTTCATTTCTCGATTGAACCACACTTTTCTCGATTGATGGAATGAAATTATGCATGTCACGCAATGCGTTTTGGTGTTCTCCTTGCTAAATACAGGATGCCACCGAAAACTGGTACGCCGCTTTCTGCCATGGATGAGATTCCTGGTGCTATCCGCACGATATCCGAGAGTTTTGCGGCTGGGTTGATGTGCCACTGTTCAGATGTGGAGGTGACATCCACCCTGCCTGACTGATCCAACGAAAATGACGAAAGAAATCAGAGGGAACAGCTTTTATGTCCCTAGATTGGCAGATGAAGCTCCTCCCATTCGGCTGGCTTTCCAGTTTATTTCGTTTGCATGTCCCGCCCCGCATGCAACAGACGCTTGAATCGGTTAATCAACCGAGAAATGAGAAAATTTTTATTTAACGAATAAAGTAATCAAAATATTGGAAGATTTAGATAACTTTAATTCGAAAAATGGTTAAATTAAACAATGTTTCACGAAAAATGCTCTGGATAGGATAAAGCGTTGCTAAATTCCTGGTGGAATCATTAGTGGCCGGCATCATTATTGTTGCGGGGCCACCAAGCATACAATTTTTCACTTTTCGGTTGCACCACACTTTTACCGAGCGATGGAATGAAATAATTATCTGATTCACAACTCTTGAGGAATAATTTTCTATGGTCCTGAAAAGAACCGTTTGAATATTGAACGATTTCAGACAGAAAATTGACATGAATTAATCATGCCACGCAATGCGTTTTTAAATTTCTCCGTGCTGAATGCTGAACGCCGTCGAAAATTGGCCCGCCGCTTGCTGCCGTGGATGAGATTAGTGATCGCCCTCACTGTTGCTGAACCACTACCAAGAATTCAATCTCCCACTATTTGGTTTCACTACACTTTCTCGGTCGATGCAGGAAATTTATCCAATTAACTCTCTAGGAAGCATTTTCGAAGAAATTGAAATCAATTCATCATGCCACGCAATGCGTGTTGGATTTCTCCGTGCTGTTTGCTGGAAGCCGTCGAAAATTGTCCCGCCGCTTGATGCCGTGGGTGCGATTCCGGATTTTGCTGCTGCCTCTGCCACCACCGTCGATCAATCCGATGTTCAAACACTTCCTTGGTCTGCCGTGTTAGATGGTTAAAAGGTGAATGCGCAACAGCACCCTTGCCGAAAACCACCGCCACCGAGCCGACACGGCCGTCAAAGAAGAATGACGAAAACGCAAACGAAGAAAGTGGGCAGCTCTCGTTCGATGCGTTCACCTCGAGACGACAAAGACAAATGAGGGAAGATGCGAAGAAGCAGTAGCTTTTATATTCGACGGGAGCATCCAAAATGTGCTCGATCGTGATTGGCTGGAATAAACATGGGTTCACTTTTCCCAATTTTTCAATAGTTTGTTATTGAAAATCAGCAAATGTTAATAT
>NW_026917162.1:5000-25067 GCF_035046485.1 Aedes albopictus
AATCCAATCCAAATCCAATCCAAATCCAATCCAAATCCAATCCAAATCCAATCCAAATCCAATCCAAATCCAATCCAAATCCAATCCAAATCCAATCCAAATCCAATCCAAATCCAATCCAAATCCAATCCAAATCCAATCCAAATCCAATCCAAATCCAATCCAAATCCAATCCAAATCCAATCCAAATCCAATCCAAATCCAATCCAAATCCAATCCAAATCCAATCCAAATCCAATCCAAATCCAATCCAAATCCAATCCAAATCCAATCCAATCCAATCCAAATCCAATCCAAATCCAATCCAAATCCAATCCAAATCCAATCCAAATCCAATCCAAATCCAATCCAAATCCAATCCAAATCCAATCCAAATCCAATCCAAATCCAATCCAAATCCAATCCAAATCCAATCCAAATCCAATCCAAATCCAATCCAAATCCAATCCAAATCCAATCCAAATCCAATCCAAATCCAATCCAAATCAATCCAAATCAATCCAAATCCAATCCAAATCCAATCCAAATCCAATCCAAATCCAATCCAAATCCAATCCAAATCCAAATCCAATCCAAATCCAATCCAAATCCAATCCAAATCCAATCCAAATCCAATCCAAATCCAATCCAAATCCAATCCAAATCCAATCCAAATCCAATCATCAAATCCAATCCAAATCCAATCCAAATCCAATCCAAATCCAATCCAAATCCAATCCAAATCCAATCCAAATCCAATCCAAATCCAATCCAAATCCAATCCAAATCCAATCCAAATCCAATCCAAATCCAATCCAAATCCATTCCAATCCAAATCTTTTCTTATCCGTTTCTAATCCGTTTCAAATCCGTTCCAAATCCGTTCCAAATCCGTTCCAAATCCGTTCCAAATCCGTTCCAAATCCGTTCCAAATCCGTTCCAAATCCGTTCCAAATGCGTTTCAAATGCTTTTCTAATTCGTTTCTAAATCCGTTCCAAATGCGTTCCAGATCCGTTCAAAATCCTTTCGAAATCCGTTAGAAATCCTTCCGAAATCTGTTCCAAATCCGTTCCACATTCGTTCCAAATTCGTTCGAAATCCGTTCGAAATCCGTTAGAAATCCGTTCGAAATCTGTTCCAAATCCGTTCCACATTCGTTCCAAATTCGTTCGAAATCCGTTCAAAATCCGTTCGAAATCCGTTCAAAATCCGTTCGAAATCTGTTCCAAATCCGTTCCAAATTCGTTCGAAATCCGTTCGAAATCTGTTCCAAATCCGTTCCAAATTCGTTCCAAATTCGTTCCAAATTCGTTCCAAATTCGTTCCAAATTCGTTTCTCAATCCGTTTCAAATCCGTTCCAAATCCGTTACAAATCCATTCCAAGTTCGTTCGAAATCCGTTCCAAATCCGTTCCAAATCCGTTCCAAATGCGTTCCAAATCCGTTTCTAATCCATTTCAAATCCGTTCCAAATCCGTTCCAAATCCGTTCCAAATCCGTTCCAAATCCGTTCCAAATCCGTTCCAAATCCGTTCCAAATCCGTTCCAAATCCGTTCCAAATCCGTTCCAAATGCGTTTCAAATCCGTTTCTAATCCGTTTCAAATCCGTTCCAAATCCGTTCCAAATCCGTTCCAAATCCGTTCCAAATCCGTTCGAAATCCATTCAAAATCCGTTCCAAATCCGTTCAAAATCCGTTCGAAATGCGTTCGAAATCCATTCGAAATCCGTTCGAAATCCGTTCGAAATCCATTCGAAATCCGTTCGAAATCTGTTCCAAATCCGTTCCAAATTCGTTCCAAATTCGTTCCAAATCCGTTTCAAATCCGTTCCAAATTCGTTCGAAATCCGTTCCAAATCCGTTCCAAATGCGTTTCAAATCCGTTTCTAATCCGTTTCAAATCCGATCGGAATCCGTTCGAAATCCGTTCGAAATCCGTTCCAAATCCGTTCCAAATTCGTTCCAAATCTGTTCCAAATCCGTTCCAAATTCTTCCCAAATTCGTTCCAAATTCGTTCCAAATCCGTTCCAAATTCGTTCCAAATCTGTTCCAAATCCGTTCCAAATTCTTCCCAAATTCGTTCCAAATTCGTTCCAAATCCGTTCCAAATTCGTTTCTTAATCCGTTTCAAATCCGTTCCAAATCCGTTACAAATGCATTCCAAGTTCGTTCGAAATCCGTTCCAAATCCGTTCCAAATCCGTTCCAAATCCGTTCCAAATCCTTTCCAATTGCGTTCCAAATCCGTTTCTAATCCATTTCAAATCCGTTCCAAATCCGTTCCAAATCCGTTCCAAATCCGTTCCAAATCCGTTCCAAATCCGTTCCAAATCCGTTCCAAATCCGTTCCAAATGCGTTTCAAATCCGTTTCTAATCCGTTTCAAATCCGTTCCAAATCCGTTCCAAATCCGTTCCAAATCCGTTCCAAATCCGTTCCAAATCCGTTCCAAATCCGTTCGAAATCCATTCAAAGTCCGTTCCAAATCCGTTCAAAATCCGTTCGAAATGCGTTCGAAATCCGTTCGAAATCCGTTCGAAATCCGTTCGAAATCCGTTCGAAATTCATTCGAAATCCGTTCGAAATCTGTTCCAAATCCGTTCCAAATTCGTTCCAAATTCGTTCCAAATCCGTTTCAAATCCGTTCCAAATTGGTTCGAAATCCGTTCCAAATCCGTTCCAAATGCGTTTCAAATCCGTTTCTAATCCGTTTCAAATCCGTTCGGAATCCGTTCGAAATCCGTTCGAAATCCGTTCCAAATCCGTTCCAAATTCGTTCCAAATCTGTTCCAAATTCGTTCCAAATCCGTTCCAAATCCGTTCCAAATCCGTTCCAAATCCGTTCCAAATCCGTTCCAAATTCTTTTCAAATCTGTTCCTAATCCGTTCCAAATCCGTTCCAAATCCGTTCCAAATCCGTTCCAAATCCGTTCCAAATCCGTTCCAAATTCGTTCCAAATCCGTTCCAAATTCTTTTCAAATTCTTTTCAAATCTGTTCCAAATCCGTTCCAAATGCGTTTCAAATCCGTTTCTAATCCGTTTCTAATCCGTTTCAAATTCGTTCTAAATCCGTTCCAAATTCGTTGCAAATTCGTTCCAAATCCGTTCCAAATTCGTTCCAAATCCGTTCCAAATCCGTTCCAAATCCGTTCCAAATCCGTTCCAAATCCGTTCCAAATTCGTTCCAAATCCGTTCAAAATCCGTTCCAAATCCGTTCCAAAGTCGTTTTAAATCCGTTCCAAACCCGTTGCAAACCCGTTTCAAATCCGTTCCAAATCCGTTCCAAATCCGTTCCAAATTCGTTCCAAATCTGTTCCAAATCCGTTCCAAATTCGTTCCAAATCCGTTCCAAATTCGTTCTAAATCCGTTCCAAATTCGTTGCAAATTCGTTCCAAATCCGTTCCAAATTCGTTCCAAATCCGTTCCAAATTCGTTCCAAATCCGTTCCAAATCCGTTCAAAATGCGTTTCAAATCCGTTTCTAATCCGTTCCTAATCCGTTCCAAATCCGTTCCAAATCCGTTCGAAATGCGTTCGAAATCCGTTCGAAATCCGTTCGAAATCCGTTCGAAATCCGTTCGAAATCCGTTCGAAATCCATTCGAAATCCGTTCGAAATCTGTTCCAAATCCATTCCAAATTCGTTTCAAATTCGTTCGAAATCCGTTCGAAATCTGTTCGAAATCCGTTCCAAATTCGTTCCAAATCCGTTTCAAATCCGTTCCAAATTCGTTCGAAATCCGTTCCAAATCCGTTCCAAATCCGTTCCAAATGCGTTTCAAATCCGTTTCTAATCCGTTTCAAATCCGTTCGGAATCCGTTCGAAATCCGTTCGAAATCCGTTCCAAATCCGTTCCAAATTCGTTCCAAATCCGTTTCACATCCGTTCCAAATTCGTTCAAAATTCGTTTCTTAATCCGTTCCAAATTCGTTCCAAATTCGTTCCAAATCCGTTCCAAATCCGGTCCAAATCCGCTCCACATCCGTTCTATTTGGATTGGATTTGGGTTGATCCTAATCCAACTTCAAATCCTATACGGCCAAAATCGTTCCAAACAATATAGTTTTCGGTTCAGGTCTCTACCCTCCGGTCATCAATCACTACACGCATCAGTTCCTTTATGGCGCGCATTTCTTGGGACCGCTAAACCAGCACGTCTCCCTGCCTCTGAGCGTGGCCGCCCGCGACGACGAAAGCACTTTTTTTGCATGTCCAGGAATTCTATTTTGTGCCCAATTTTTTTTTCGTTAGCTCCTTTCTCCATGAATGCACATTGCACATACCTACGACCAACGAACGAACCGAACGCATAATACAGAACCACTCTAAACCTGAGGGGTTGCAAATCGGAGAAGTGAGCAATATACATACTCTTGTTCGATTGAAAATGCAATTTGTTACATGCCCGATATCAAACCAACCGAATAGTACGTGAGCATAGACACATTTCGGGCTGTGGAAATCAATGGACTTTAGCGGTGTGTAGGCCGGCCGCCCGTGATATGCGCGAAAGATGCAAATATGCAGAGCGGACAACATGGTTCAGTTGACCAGACCATATGGCAGAAAGAAAACCGTTCGATCCGATCCGATCCGAAGCGGTCATTAAACCGCGCTTACAAAGTTGGTCGAATTTAAAGGCTCTCTTGTGCTGTGCGGTGCGGTTGGTTGGGCTCTTGGTTGAAGGTTATGTAAGCCCGTGCAAAATGTTCGTGTTTGGCGTTTGGTACCCCGTTGCGTTGTGTCTAACTGGCGCATGGCATGGTGTGTAGGCGTAGTTGGTTCCACTTTGCATGCATGATGCATGGATTGGTTGGAAATGTTCTGATAAGCGTTTGCTAGTAGTCGGTAATGGGGAGTAATTGAATGTTGCTTGCTGATGTGATGATATAATAATGGGTAAAGTGACGGGTTAATCTGTGATTGATGGGAACTTGCAAATGGGGAAAAATAGAAGGCATTTTATGGGGTAATTTCGCCGTGTTTGCTTGGTTGCCGACATCCTTCATGGACGTAAGTTATAATCAATTGACGTAAGAATCTATGTTGCTCAATCTTGAATAACAGTATTCAAGATAAATGCACATAAGTGTAATTCGCGAATTTGACTCAAACAAAGAATGTAGAAAAGAAAGCACTAGTTCCTTTGAAGATATAGCATATGGCGGTTATGGTGGTATGGTTAAACAACAATCAGATCTGTTGCGAGCAACAGCTAATTCTAATTAAATTAAAAGTGCTTAAAAGTAACATAAATTACTGTTGGACGTTTAGGTTTAGGTTTCGTTGGTGGATCTGTCCGCCTTCTAGAAGACAGTTGTACGGAGGCACGAGTGAAGTCGCTCGTCCATCATGGTAGCGAGTATTCCCGTCGGCTAAAGACACTGTATGCTAAAGACACGAAATCTGATGATTGTTACTGTTGATGATGATTGTCGCGTCATGACGATGATGCTGTCGAGCAATGCTTTTAAAGCGCGTTTGACAGGTCTCCTGTTCGATTGGAATGACATTGACAGCAAATTTGGAATTCCAATTGGAACATTTCGTGTCTTTGCATATAGTGTCTTTACCGTCGGCCACCAATCAACGACGGTAAGGCCCTTTTCCGTCATACCCCGTGGGCCGGAACTATCGAGAGTCGCTATGAAGCAGAGTGTCGTCAACTACACGCCATGAACCTGATCCGTATCCAGGGAGATAGAGGCTGCAATATTCCCCGCTCGGTCATAGCTAGAATCATAATACATGCAGCCAGGCCGCTGGAAACTGTTGCTCTTTTGTTGACCAAAGAAAACCATCCGCTCTCTCTAGTTCGTCCACCAATCGGAAGATTCCACCTAGCCGCCGCTCCCTCCGCATCGGTCGATCGGCCATACCGCGCACGGGTCCTTTGCCGACGCTGCGTACCAAATTGCAGCACGGATTCGTTGGCAGCCGCCATTCTGCTGTCACCGCTGTCGAGCATCAAGGAAGTCGCCATCGTTGAGTCGTCGAGCTAAACGGCCCCACCATCGAGCATCGCAACTCCAAAACCTGTGCAGGTATGTAAAGAGCTTTTGTTTACACGTCCTTATTTGTTTTTTTTTTCCATTCTGTACGTAATTTTCCCGACCAATACGAATGACGTTGCTAAAATAAACGGTTGAAAATTGAAAATTCGCTCAGTTTTGTTACGTTTCTTATTGCTTCTTGAATAAACATACTCAATACAAACGTTTTGGTTCCATTATTCTCGGTTGGATACAAAAGCATCCTTTCTAGTTTTCTTTGAGATTCTTTCAGCCTGTGAAAGAGTTGATGTTTTGTTTGCGTTTTCGAAGAAACCCTGCCGTTTTTGCCTTTCTCGTGCACTAAGTGTACTGGAAACCCAAGCAACCAAAAGTTCGGATTCCACTTGAAGAACGAACTCAGAAGTTCAAGTTTGGTTCAATTCCGGTTTCGTTGAACCTAATTCTCCAAAAAGTTACTCATGTATTGTTTATGAACTTGGAAGTACATGTACAAGCTTTTGACTTCTCTTCAAAACGACATTAAAGTAGAAAAGGGGTCCAGAAAAAACTTACTTTAAACTTTTCAGCAGAGTTCAATTAAAATTTAATCGAACTCATGTTCAACTTTTGCGTGCCTCTAAAGCTCAAATAAAGTTCAGTTGGACATATTCCAACAACTTGAAAAGTTCCGTTTCGAACTTGTTTGGTTCTTGTTTTGAACTTACTACTCAAAGTTCAGATAAATATTAACCGTACCAAAAGTGAACTTCACTTCAACTTCGACGACAGCGGAGCCCGGGAGAAGTTCTCATTCAATTAAATCACTCGGAAATGGAGCTCAGCAGCCACAGCTTGTGTTAATTTCACAAGTACACTTTGTTTCACTATAATATTTCATCGTACTTACTTTTAATCAACGCAAAGCATCCGTAATGTGTGGCTCAAAGACTGCCCCCGCAGCGGGCAACTGTTCCGCCTCGGATTCCGCCGGAGTTTTTTTCGGCTGTGCATATTTTTTTTCCAGCTGTGCTGGATGTTTCCAACCCCGGCTCACCTGTCGCTGCAGCGCGCCGGTAATCGACGCGATCGTAGTCACTGGAAACCAAGCTGAAAACTTATAATCTTTTCTGAAAGTCGATACACTGGCCCTAATTTATTGCTTTGCACTGCGAACCACAACAAACTGAAAATGTCAAACTGTGTAAGTTCACAAGAAGTTCCACATGAACTTCTTTTGAACTTTCGACTTCAAAAAGTATTCCAAGTTCAGAGAAGGTTCACACGCGAACCTGATTGAGCTCTACTATATGATATCAGCACATTGAGTAAAATCCCACAGTGCCCAACAACACATACATGGAGTAGTGGTTAGGCACCGGCTTTCAACGAGGAGAACCCGAGTTCAAATCTCAGTAAGTAAACAACATCACAAATTATTTCAAGGTAGGGTATGTGTTCCATCATTAATCTCACGCTCCCATATTCATCCTATTCGAAAACAAGCGATTACGGCACCGATTGGTTCCGTTCATTTTGTTTTCATGGATGCTCACTTCTAACAAAAAATACAAAAATAAGAAACAAAACAAACATCTTCAATCCTTTGTTTTTCGTAGGATGAAAATGAGAGCCACATGCTAAAGAAGGGAACCAATACCCTATTAGTCAATTTGGATTCCACATGAACTAATGTCTCTTAATAATAAATTGCTTTTGAGGACTAAACACATTTTTGTTTATTTTTTCGAAGGTTATTTTGAAGCTGAATAGCGTTCCTTTCAGCGACACAAGTGTACTTTTTGTGAACTCAAGTTCGGTTAATTACTTAAAAAGTGAGCTGAATAGAATGCTATTCATCTTCCTTCGAATAGCTGATTAAGCCCAAACATGCTATTTTATCTGAACTTTTGGTTGCTTGGGAAGGCACTCCAAAAATGACTTTTCGATAGAAGGTCGAGTCACTTATACCAATCAACTCAGCTCGACGAATTGAGGTGATGTCTGCATGAGTGTGTGTATGTATGTGTGTGCGTGTGTGTATGTGTGAGTACAAAAAACTTACATTACTTTTTGGCAGTAAACCTCAACCGATTTTAATGACCGACGATCCATTCGACGCGGTTTACAGTCCCATTGTTTCCTATTGAAAATGGTTCAGATCGGTCCAGCCGTTCTGGAATTATGGCCATTTGGGTGTTCTGGACCGGTACCCCTGGGAGGGCCCAGACATGAAAATGCGACAAACCCATGCATGCGACACATCAAACAGCGGCATTTATCTTGATGATGAACGATAGCGCTGCAGGAGGTGTGTTGGACAGGATCCATGGTGCGATCGTTTGGAGGTAATCATACCATCTACCAGAGCTGGAGGTAATCATACCACACGCGAGCTGGGAACAGCTTTCATTGTGATGGGTGATATGCAGAGGCGCGTGATCGGTTGGTGGCCGATCGACGAAAGAATGTGCAGGTTGAGGATCAAGGGCCGATTTTTCAACTTCAGCATAATAAACGTGCACAGCCCACACTCCGGAAGTACTGATGATGACAAGGACGCATTTTACGCGCGCTCAAACGCGAGTACGATCGCTGCCCAAGCCACGACGTCAAGATCATCATAGGAGATTTGAACGCTCAGGTAGGCCAGGAGGAGGAATTCAGACCGACGATTGGTAAGTTCAGCGCCCACCAGCAGACGAACGAAAACGGCCTACGACTCATTGATTTCGCCGCCTCCAAAAATATGACCATACGTAGCACCTTTTTCCAACACAGCCTCCCTTGTCGTTACACCTGGAGATCACCACAGCAGACGGAATCTCAAATCGACCACGTTCTGATTGACGGACGGCACTTCTCCGACATTATCGACGTCAGGACCTATCGTGGCGCCAACATCGACTCCGACCACTATCTGGTGATGGTCAAACTGCGCCCAAAACTTTCCGTCATCAACAATGTACGGTACCGGCGACCGCCACGGTACAACCTAGAGCGACTGAAGCAACCGGATGTCGCCTCAGCATACGCGCAGCATCTCGAAGCCGCGTTGCCAGACGAGGGCGAGCTCAATGAGGCCCCTCTAGAGGACTGCTGGAGTACAGTGAAAGCAGCCATCAGCGACGCAGCCGAGAACACCATCGGGTACGTGGAACGGAATCGACGGAACGAATGGTTCGACGAAGAGTGCAGAACGGTTTTGGAGGAGAAGAACGCAGCGAGGGCGGTAATGCTGCAGCAAGGGACTCGACAGAACGTGGAACGTTACAAACAGAAGCGGAAACAGCAGACCCGCCTCTTTCGGGAGAAATAGCGCCGCCTGGAAGAAGCGGAGTGTGAAGAAATGGAACTGCTGTGCCGTTCCCAAGAAACACGGAAGTTCTATCAGAAGCTCAACGCATCCCGCAACGGCTTCGTGCCGCGAGCCGAAATATGCAGAGATAAAGACGGAGGCCTTTTGACGGACGGACGTGAGGTGATCGAAAGGTGGAAGCAGCACTTCGATCAGCACCTGAACGGCGTGAAGAACGTAGGCACGGGAGCCCACGGCAACGGCAGAAACGACGACGCCAGTGCAGCGGAGGACGGAAATGAACCAACTCCCACGCTGAGGGAAGTTAAGGATGCCATTCACCAGCTCAAAACCAACAAAGCAGCTGGTAAGGATGGTATCGCAGCTGAACTCATAAAGATGGGCCCAGAAAAGTTGGCCACCTGTCTGCATCGGCTGATAGTCAGGATCTGGGAAACCGAACAGCTACCGGAGGAGTGGAAGGAAGGGGTAATCTGCCCCATTCATAAGAAAGGCGACCATTTGGAATGTGAGAACTTCAGGGCGATCACTATTTTGAATGCTGCCTACAAAGTGCTATCCCAGATCATCTTCCGTCGTCTGTCACCAAAAACAAATGAGTTCGTGGGAAGTTACCAAGCCGGCTTCATCGACGGCCGGTCGACAACGGACCAGATCTTTACCGTACGGCAAATCCTCCAGAAATGCCGTGAATACCAGGTCCCAACGCATCACCTGTTCATCGACTTCAAAGCGGCATACGACAGTATCGACCGCGCAGAGCTATGGAGAATCATGGACGAAAACGGCTTTCCTGGGAAGCTGACTAGACTGATTAAAGCAACGATGGACGGTGTGCAAAACTGCGTAAGGGTTTCGGGTGAACTATCCAGCTCATTCGAATCTCGCCGGGGACTGCGACAAGGTGACGGACTCTCATGTCTACTCTTCAACATCGCTCTGGAAGGTGTGATGCGACGAGCCGGGCTCAACAGCCGGGAAACGATTTTGAACTATTATAACTATTATACTATTATACTATTATACTATTATACTATTATAAACTATTATAATACTAGGTGTGTTACTTGGGTAACCTCTCTCATTATACAAAGCTAATCTATTTATAATGTCCAGTGCGTCTTCTGGAAATTCAATCGACAGTTTTGGATCTGTTGGGATATCCTGGGTCATTCAAACTGTTCTTGAGTTTTGATCCTAAAGTCTACGAGTGTAAATGTAACTTCTTTCATTATACAAAGCTACTATTAATAATCTATCATGTCCAGTAGGCAGTGCTGAACAATTCATTTCGTCATATTTAAATTCAATCACCTACAGCTCATTTTAGAAGCTGATCTTGAGAATATGGTATATGAAAAACTTGTGCAGCTAGACCAGTTCTGCAAGAAAGTTACGGAAAAACGATATTTCTCGAATATTTAAGGTAAATGTCAAGGACTACCTTCGAAAAATGTCAATGATATTCACGGTGAATATCATTTGGCATTTTTCAGAGGTAGTCCATGACATTTACCTTAAATTTTCGAAAAATTAGCGGTTATTCCGTGACTTTCTTGCAGAACTGGTCTAGCCGCACAAGTTTTTCATACTCCATATTCTCAGGTTCAGCTTCTTAAATGAGTTGTAGGTGATTGAATTTAGATATGACAAAATGAATTTTTCAGCACTGCCAGTAGGTTTTCTGCGAATTCAATAGACAGTATAAGATATGTTGGGATATCGTAGGTCATCCAAACCGTTCTTGAGATTACACTCTTAAGGCTACGGGTAAAACTGTAGCTTCCTTCATTATACAAAGCTACGGTTTGTAATCTATCATGTCCAATAAATCTTCTGAATGTCCATTGGACAACATAATATCAGCCGGGGCCATCCAAACTATAATGATGTTTAATATCTAGCATCTACAGCTATTGAAGTTTCTGTTTTGGCTATAAAGAGTTATGTCGCATAATCTATTATACTTACTGGAGCTCATAGAATACAACCAGAGACTATGACATAGCTAAATTGCCAAAAAAATATTGAGTAACTTTACTATCTGAAACGAAATCGCCTCATGTCACAGTGGTTGTTTTTATCAACTCAGTTTCAACAGTAATCAACAGTAAGGAATCCCATAATATTCCAAAAATATATAACAACGCTTATTGTTCCTCTGACTACTTTGGTAAGTACAGTGGATTATGTAACACTACCTAACGTAGTGGCAAAAGCTATTATCACAAGTGTAGACCTGAAGCCATGGTCTCCGGAGTAGTGTTGTTGATCTGGAATATCTCAAAACTATCATAAATGACTCATGATATGCCAGGGCGATTACAGATTACAGTTTCAAGTTTATTGTGCGAATAATTACTGTTGCTATCAAGAGGTGAACTTAAGGATAGTTTGGACGACTCTCAATGTCCCAAAGGATCATAATAATATATAGTAGACTTCAGGTTGTTCCAGTCACCACGATTGATTACACAAGTTTACAAAATAAAACGAAAGTCGTGAACTGCTGTCAACCACCAAAATTTTTGAAGCACAATTTAGTGCTGATTTCGAAACCGACCTTCAAAAAATTTTAAGTAGAACAGTTTTTGAGTTTTAGCTCAACTTCGAGTTTTGCAACTTTTCAAAATATGTAATTTACTAAAATTCAAATATATTGCGTTTTGTTCAACCAATTTCGAATCTTTTTTTATAAATTAAAAGCTGAATACAATATCATTCGATCATCTGAATACAGGTTTTGCATCAGATTGATGAAATTCAAGATATTGGCGAGTTTTAGGGACAATCTTCTTAAATTTTAGCAAAATTCCCAATTTTTTTTGAAGAAATGTATTGTTTTCAATAAGAGAAAACCAACTTAAAAATTCATTCTCGATGTTTATTTGACATATCATATGTAGGCAAGTTACAGTAAAAAATTCAGATCAATCGGATCATTGATTACGGAGAATGAGATGTTTGAAGTGAGCGACTTTGCTTAAAAATAGAACAAAATTCGATTTCAAACCATCAACCTTATATGGAAAGTCGAAAAAATTTCCGCTCTACTGTAATTTTTTTCTTTCGAGTTTTCGAACTCAGGGCATGATTCTACACCAAAAATGATCATCAGCTTACCGAGTTCAAAAATGCTGTAAACTAGTGTTATGAAACGATACTCATCAGAAACGTAAGTATGTCAGATATAGCTGATGTTACGAGTGTAGACCTGAAGTTCTGAACTCCAAGATAGTTTGGCTGACCTGGAACATTCCCATAGTGTCTCAAAATGACATTTGCGATTTCAAGAGCTACCGTCAAGGCGCCATTCACCGTGGGGGCTCCATTCACCGTGTGCCTTCGAATATTTTTTCATTATTTCCATACTATGATTAAATGATATGACAATTTCCCTTCAATTTCACCAATACAACACTAATGTATTGTTACCATGTCAAAACGCTCATTAGAAACATTTAAAAGTATCATTTTGACACTAAAGTGTGTTTACATGAAGCGGGTTTTTGCTCGTTCACTGCATTCATAGTGAAAAAACGAAAACTGTGCTAAGGTGATTTAAGCAATAAACTAAATGTAGTAACGTTTTTATTCCACGAAGAAGCAATTAAATTCACATATCAGGTATGTATTTTACATTACCGAAGTAAGTTTAACAAGAAAGTACGATTACTCGTACTTTTTAATGAAACAAAAAAGCACGGTAAATGGGTACCCTAAAAATGGCAAAAGGTTATTGCAACCATAACAAATTGCAAATGCTCCATAGAAAATCAAAAAGCACTCCATAAAGAATGAACATATGTTCCATGAAAATGTGCAATGTCACCCATAAATAATTGAAAACGTTCCATACTTAATAAAAAATGTACCGGTAAAACATAAAATGTTCTCATTAAAAGAGAAATTTTGCACCAATAAATAATACTGAAATCCTCCATAATAAAATACAAATGCTCCATACAAAAATAAAATTGTACCCATAGAAAATTGAATATTGCTCCATAGAAAAATTAAATTGCACCATAAAAAATTGAAATTGCACCATAGAAAATAGACAAATGCTCCATAAGTATTATCAAACTGCACCACATAAAATACAATTAGCTCCATAAAAAATTGAAAATTCTCCATAACTTTAAACATTTGCACCACTAAAGCAGTGCAATGTAAAGCAATTCAGCCCTGTCGAATTAAATTATGAGAATATGCTATCTATGGACGATTTTCAATTTTTCATGGAGCAATTCGTGTTTTCTATGGTGCAGTTTGATAATACTTATGGAGAATTCATCTATTTTTTATGGTGCAATTTCAATTTTTTATGGTGCAATTTAATTTTTCTATGGAGCAATATTCAATTTTATTTGGGTACAATTTTATTTTTTTATGGAGCATTTGCATTTTTCTATGAAGCTTTTGTATATTATTATGGAGCATTTCAGTATTATTTATTGGTGCAAAATTTCACTCTTAATGAGAAAATTTTATGTTTTACCGGTACATTTTTTATTAAGTATGGAACGTTTTCAATTATTTATGGGTGACATTGCACATTTTCAAGGAACATATGTTCATTCTTTATGGAGCGCTTTTTGATTTTCTATGGAGCGTTTCTATTTGTTTATGGGTGCAATAAATAGGCTGCCCCCTAAAAATCAATGGTCTCCATTCACCGTGCCCCATATTGTCCCATATATCTAGAAAAAATCGAAAATTTGAACATTCGTTTTTCTAATAAAATCTTGCAAGTTATTACTTGAAATGAATTTAAACGAAGAAAATTCCCTTGGCTGGGTTGTTTTGATCATTTTTAAACAAAGTAGAATAAAATTTCTCATACACGGTGAATGGGTCCCTACTACCACGGTGAATGGTGACCTACCACGGAATTAGGCGACCCTACTACCCTTTACTAATTGTACTATATCACCAAATTTTGTGAAAAATTTTCTACTTCTGTGGATATTGCTTCAATTTTAACCTATAATCAAGGCAATTAAAAGCGGCCCTACAATGTTTATAAGACTGGTGTCAAATGACAGCCCTTATTAGCCCCGAATCCTCTTAGATCCACGGTGAATGGTGCCTTGACGGTACACCGATCTCAGCAGATTATGCTATGCTATTATTTATGGTGAAAACACATAAAGTTTTTCTTGTAGTTCTGAAGGACTTCATTTTAGAACAGTTTAGACGATCCTGAATGTCTCAAAAGGTTCATAACAAACAAGTAGACTTCAGATTGGTCCAGTAACCACGGATAAATATGCAACCTTACTCAGTATAACAGATACGGCTGTTGTTACTAGTGTAGACCTGAAGTCCTGAACTCCAAGGCAGTTTGGCTGACCTAGAATATCCCTGTAGTGTCATCCCAAATTCCAGCAGATTATGCTATACTATTATTTATGACGAAAACACTTAAAGTTATTCTTGTAAATTTGAAGGACTTTATTATAGAACAGTTTGGACGATCCTGAATGTCACAAAGGTTTGTAATTAACCCTCTACTTCCCATGGTTGCTCTAGAGCACCATCGATTTTCGACGAACTCCGGACAAACGGAATTAGATGAATATGATGCAATAATTTTTAGAATATGGTTATAACCTCATAAGGTTAACCCAACTACTACCTACTTGTTTCAATAGTTGAACTATTGATAAACAATCAAAAACCTATTGATTTACAACCAAAATTTTTTTCATTGATTTCGAAAAATTTAGCCAATTTGCAATAACTTTTGTTCTACCACTTTTTTCGGAAACGCTTTTTTGGCATAGATATAGCCGTTCAAAGTCGTGGGAAGGAAAGGGTTAACTAATAGATTTCAGATTGCTCCAGTAACTGCGGTTGATTATGCAACGTTACTCAGTATAACATATATGGCTCTTGTTACGAGTGCAGACCTGAAGTTCTTAATTCCAAGGTAATTTGGCTAACCTGGAATATCCCTATAGTGTCAATAAATGACATTGTAGATGTCAAGAGCTTCACGAATCCCAGTAAGTTATGCAATGCTATTATTTGTGGTAAATGGTCATGTGCCGATTCTATTTAACAGTACAACTTAAAAAACAGCCTTTGAATAAAAGACGGAAAAAATATCTGATAAAAAAATTACCAGTTACGCTACCAAATTCCCTAAAATAATAACTAGAAAGAATGGCCTTAGGAAGAATATATGAAATTAGGACACACGGATACATATCTAATGATCACATTAGCAGTTATGTAGAATGCCGAAAGGTGCCTTAGTAGGCAAATAACAAAAAAAAAAAAGATTGTTGAAAATGTGATCAACCACACCACAGCGGGTCTCAAGATAGGCTTGTGGATAAATCATTCGAAATAATGGGTTCAACGGGGTAATGGAATTCAGGGTAATGGCATTCGAGGTAATGTCCTAAAGCCCTCCTGGAGGCATCACTAACCCATGGTAGCGTTGCATCCGTTATAAAAGTGCCGAAAGCTTCCTTAATAGGATCGTACATGTGCCACACGATTTAAAAAGGAAACATCCGACACACGCGCAGAAATGGACCCCGTTCCAGTTATCTCACAACATGGCTGGACATAAAAATCTAACCAACGCACGAGAGGGCGTTCCACAGTAATAACATAACTAAGAGTTTCATTCAACCAATTGATGGAAACCACGCGTCTACCGTTCGGCTCGATTGATACATTGTAAACCGCAAATGGCTTCTGCATCGCCGAACGATCCGGGGTCGCTTAGCATAATGTTTGGTTTTGATCTATACACAAGTGGATATCTTTCTCTCGAGGAGCGTGTATGGTACTCGACTGAATGTGTTTTGCTAAGCGGGGGCAGTTTCCATGATTGTTGTTCAAGCTATCCGGTGGGTTAGTGGAATGGCAGCAACAGGAATCACAGTGTTCGATTTAACCGAGTCGGAAGAAAAAGGGCTATCGTTTACTGCCATCGCTGCTGCCGCCGTCGTTGCCACGACCGCAACATAGCGTGGCGAAGAAAGAACAACGTAGACTTAACGTTACATATCGCCTCAATTGGCAAAAGGGCGTGCGCAAATGGCCTAATGGGCTTGTCTTGGACTATTGATTCGTTCGAATAGCAGCATATCGAGTAGGTAGATCATCGAGGAAGTAGGTATACTGGATGAACACTGTTATTTAAATATTATGTAAATTGATAGTCATCGAGGCTGTACTTTTCAGTTTCTGTGAGGTCGACGATATGCGTACGTTTGCAGTATTTAATTTTTCGTATTCAAATTATACACGATTAATGAATTGTGAGCAGAGTATTACATGATGATTCACATGTAGCACAGACATGACAATTTTACATTCGTCGTTGAGCTATATCAATTATATCAATGGGACTGGTTGAACGAGCTGCTCAAAACTTCCATGACTATTTCGGATCCGGAAGAGATAGTTTGACATGGTAATGATAGTATGGCTCATTAGCTGATCAATTTCATTAGAGCCAGCTTGTCGTGTCGAAATCACCAATCTGTTAATAAGTTATCGCACTAAAAGTAATTGTATATCTCCACCATACACTACGAACAAATTCTCTTTATCAATTAAGAGTAACCTCCAGGCAGCAGTGTACTATAATAAGATAAGCAATCAGTTTAATTTACTAATCAAAATTATATCGGTCACAAATTATGTTCGTCCATTCTCTCCGATTCGTGCTTTTTCATATCACATGGATCGCCAGCTCTGGTTCACATGCACTTGCCACTGTCGTGCTTCGAACGACCCCAGGCAACTCAGATCTATGTGATTCAGTGTAAACAGCCAGGGAGGAAAGTAGTCCTACAACTTCGGCACTCTGCATTGAATCCAATGCGACCGACGGGAGGATTTATGGTCCATCTGCGCTGCTGTCGTTGGCGGAGCCGCCCGTCTTATCTGAAATTGAAATCGACCATCGGCCGGTCGAATGTACTTCTCTATGTAAGACCAAGAGATCGATGCTCGATAGCGATCAGCGTTAAATAAATCGGTGTAACATTTTCTCGCGTCACTGTGGGACGTACCTACTAGATGTAGTGCAGCGCGGGCGCTGTCCAGAATGTCGTGCTCGGATCGTTAAAACATGTGTAACGGCGTATAGATCGGGCAGCATGAATGCACATCACCATACCCCTAGTAGGTTTTAACGTCTTTGATTCCTTCTGCATTTAAGTGGCTCTTGTAATTTCTATTTCAATTTTGTTGATCTTTTAATTCTTCGATAAAATTTTAAAAATTAATATTGGGCAAACGTCGTTTGGTATTGTTCATTTGAGACAGCGTTCGGTGTGGTTTCAGAGGTGTTTGAGGAAGTGATTCTCTGATACAAAAGAATTCAAGTGATTTTCTTGGGGTTTCAGATGTATTTAGGAGGTTTGTAAGGGTGATTGTAAAATGAAAAACTTCCATTAGTGTTTTTAGGCTAGAAATCTTTAGGGGGGGGGGGGGGGGGGTTGGAAGTGTCTTCAGACGGTTTCAGGAAATTTTAGAGGGTACATATTATGATGGTTTCAGCGTAGCTTCAAAGGATTTCTGTAGGTTGCTGGTAATGCATTTCCAGGAGAAATCAGAAGATTCCATGACAGCTTTACAATATTTCGCTGAGCACTGCTGAATTATCAACAGATAGCTTTCTCTGTCAATTTAGCATCTAAAACCATTAAAGTCAATAAAATTTTAATTACGAAAGTTCTTGGACCATCCGGGAATAGAAACCGCTATCCTCAGCATGGTCTTGCTGAATGAACGTCCAACTACTCCCCAACTCTCCCTCCCCTTGAATCGCCCTGAAGTTCTCCAGGAAACACTGACACCTCTGCTTGACCACCCTGTCACATTAGACCCTCCTTTGCGCCGCTCTCATCCTCCCCCTAATGTGAAACAAACCAGCCTATTTAAAAAAAAAAACGTACCAGTATTTTTTTCAAAGGAGGAAGAAACGGTATCCCGGGAAATGATGCATCGCTATCGATTCACTCTCATTAAAAAAAAATCGACTCTTTTGATCGATTCAGTAACTCTTTTTCCGAAATTTGATAAAACATTTATTTTTTCGATGTTAACTGACTCCACTCTCAAATGTCTAGTTTTCTAGGAAATCTGTACGGTACGGACTACGACTAAGCCGTCTTATAAATGATACAGTACGCAGGTTTTCATTCCTTCTCACTCGTGAATCGGCTCAACAAAATCTTAAGAAAGTTTTTTCCACTAAAGAATCAAATCATCAAATACACGAATGAAAAAATGATCGATTGACAAAGATTGCAATGTTCTGCGTTTAATTATCATTGAATTGCGCAACCAGGCCAACTTTTTCGGAAACTTTTTGGACTCGTTATGAACTTCAGTGAATCGTAACTATTTTGAAAAGAATCATGGCTCACTCATCTGGCTCTGCGAAACGATTATTTGAGTCGATTCGTGAGTGAGTTACCCATGTCTGCTTCCACAGTTATTATTTAAGGGTTTTCTTTGCCTGCCATTCCATGAATTTGTAGATTGTGAGGCAAGCACAATGATACAATATGCTCAGAAAGTCGAGAAAATTGCCCCAATCGGAACAGGCATTGAACCCGCCGTCTTCGGATTGGCTATGCAAAGCCTCACCACTAGAACAACTGGGGACCCAGTTCAAACAGTGCCTGATTTGAATGTTCGTCAATAAAGCTCGGTCTTACAGGATAACTCCGAGGAATGAGGGGGCTTTCAGTGTTGTTTTCCAATGCGGTACCTAAAATTATTTTTGAACTCTATAATGCTACATTCAAGCTGACACTGATCCAGCATAAAAAACGATGCAGTGAGCCAAAGCTGCCAAAACGAGACCTGGGTAGACGATCTTCAGTGATGAACAAGGAGAACAACAACGTACTGATCACGTGATGCTGCACGTGTGCAACTGTACAGGGTGCGTGCGATATTTTTGCACTAAACGATACCGGCCATACAAAACGCATTTCAAAAATAGTTCGACGATTAACATATAATCAGACGCGCCAACTTGGCCAAATTATTGGGGGGGCAAAGCCTGATTTTTCTGATTTTTCGTATGGGAAAATCGAAAAATCTTCAATTATTGGGGGGGCAAAACCATGCTTGCCCCCCCTAAGTTGGCGCCTATGCATATAATTCATGTTTTTTCCTAAAAGACTATGAATATTTAAACGATTTAGAAAAAAAAAAACAATGTCCCGATGTCGACGACCTTTTATGAACTATAGTGAGAACCGCTGCAAGTCCGTTTTTGTGTCCCTTTTATTATATTTTGGTCAACATCTTCAATATTTTAGATAAAACTGGAATCTTTACTGGAATATGCGTAATGGGTTAATGCTCTAGCTGCATCATTGGCATTAACGCCAATCGAAAAATGTTCCATAAAGCATAGCTGAAAGTGGGGGTGGAATCTCAGGTAAAATATTATGTCCTGCGCGCCCATTAAAAACACCACCCCCGGCAATAACTAGTTGGACACGAATGCCAACTTTTTTGGTAAAGTGTCTTTAATAAAATGTAATAATAATAACCACCCCCGGCAAATACTGGCGCTCGAGCCTAGCTATTTAGCACTATAGCACATAACCTAGCACATAACTATAGTTGGAGGAAAAGCCAATGCAGAACCCGTAGCTTTCGGGAAGGTAAGCTCAGCTCCCTCGGTTAGTGGGTTGGTGTCAGGCCCTGCGAGCCAGCCGTAAAAAAGGCTAGCACCGAAAAATCAACAAGAGAAGAATGCGAACCGATACCAATGGCGA
>NW_026917163.1:0-25000 GCF_035046485.1 Aedes albopictus
GGAACGATACTATGTCAACAATCCAAAAATTAAAGCCAAATCAGTGAAGAACCTCGAGGGGCAGTGTAACGGGGCATTTGATGAGAAACCGAAGGGAAAGGTTTAATGTAGCATAGTTGTAGGATTATTTAGTTTACCTAGATATAATGTATTGTTCAAAAGCAAATAATGCAAATTTTTATTAGAAGTTTTTTGTTTTAATTGTTTTTTAACTTCGAATCCGAAGATTGCAGGTTCGAGTCCTGTCACGGTCGCCATGTAGTAACGGTATTACATGTGAATACTTCGATGGTTCGGTTAAGAACGAATGTTTACTCCAACAAATCTTACTTGCTAAGTTACATGGATTTTTGGATCGATCAGATATGTATCGATCCGCACTTACAAATTCTAAGCATCTAGAGGGAGAAAGATAGAGTTGCGCTGTGCCAGGCAGTTAATAGCAACCATATGGGTAAAGTAAAATAGAATGCATAATGCTGAGTGTTACATTGCAGTTCGTTCGCATTTGTGTTCTCACGCCACATGTTGGCTTATGAAATGTAAATTGACCTGAGTGGGATTCGGGTCTGTCACCTCGATTGGTTACGACATGTTTTAGGTTTCAGTAAATGATTTAGGTTGCAGTTTTATGAACTGTATGAAACAAGGGTGGTCCGCTTTGGGAAACGAAAAATATTGATTACAAACAGATGTAGGCACAGCACAAGACTGTCTTAATAAAATGTTTACCTAAATGGATTTCAAGGTTGCAAGGAAGTTAAAGCACGGCGAGTGGCTTAGAGATTGAAGGGAGATTCTGTAGGTAGGGAAGGTCTCAGGAAAGGTCTCAGATGCATTATAAGGGGTCCAATGACGGATTTTGGAGGCATTTCATGAAGATTCAGAGAATTTCCAGCAGATTTCGGAGACTTTACATAATCGTTTGTGGAGATTTCAGAGGTTCTTATGCGCGTTGCAGCAAGCATTTTATTCCCCCATGGTACAACAACTGAATCAACTAGAATTCAGTTGGCCAGCTCTATTGGTAGACATCTTCCAATTGAGTTATGGACTTGTGCGAGGCTTTCCACGATGTACTCTTCAGATTGTTGGATAGCTGAGTAGAATTCCCAATTAGATTATTTAAGATCTTTGACCCTCCTTGCGTATCAGAGTAATTTTAAACCCAACTGTACACTACGTCAGCCAGCTGATCCCAACCTCTAGCGTGCGCAGCTTTTTGTTTTTTCTCACTCACTCTCGTAAACAAACACGAGAGAGATAAAAATAAAAGAGGGGGCATTTTGCCCCCTCTTTTATCCCGCCCTTTCTTGCGTTTATCGAAGAGAATGAGCGAGAAGAAGAAAGAAGCTGCTCACGCGGCTTTAGGACAGAAGGTCGAAGGACAAATGGTCGAAGGACAAAAGGTCGAAGGACAAAAGGTCGAATGGACAAAAGGTCGAATGGACAAAAGGTCGAATGGACAAAAGGTCGAATGGACAAAAGGTCGAATAGACAAAAGGTCGAATGGACAAAAGGTCGAATGGACAAAAGGTCGAATGGACAAAAGGTCGAATGGACAAAAGGTCGAATGGACAAAAGGTCGAATGGACAAAAGGTCGAAGGGACAAAAGGTCGAATGGACAAAAGGTCGAATGGGACAAAAGGTCGAATGGTTCATGATGTTGCTAATTGAGAGAAACATTATGGTGCTTTTATAGTAATCATATGTATTTCAGCCACTAACATTTCTATAGGAAATTTTCCCTTCTTTTGTTTATAGGCTATTCTTTCAAGTTGTGTTGATGTAGTATTTAATGGCAATTTAGTTTGATGTTTTGTTCAGTTATTTTTCCTTCTTAAATTTATAGGCTGTTCTTTTAAGTTTTGTTACTGAATTAATTATCGACTATTTAGGTACTTATAATTCAATCAGAAATTTTGCCTTCTTCAATTCAATAGCTGTTCTTCCTATCTCTACTGCAGAAAAAATACTACTTGTGATAAGTGATCATCCGGGATGATTCATCCCCTCTTGGATTTATAGGTAATTCCGACGAATTACACTGTATAAGTATAAATAATTTCTTCGAATTTCGACTGCTGATGATTATGTTGGGAGGTATGGCGTTCAGTCTTTGCAAGAATAACTCAAAAACGGATTCTTAAGCTTTCATAAATTATTCCTCTAAAGATTGAAAGCCATACCTCCCAACCCGTGAACCGTATAGTACATTTTTTCATTATCGGATTTTGGAGGCATTCCAAAGAGCTTCAGAGCATTTTTCGGCGGATTTCACAAACGTTACGGAGGCGTTATATGGCGTTTTCAGGGGTTTCGGAGGGCCTGAGGTGCGTTACATGGGGTTTCTAGGGGTGTTAGGGGGATTTTGGAGGCATTCCAAAGAGCTTCAGAGCATTTTTCGGCGGATTTCAGAAACGTTACGAAGGCGTTACATGCCGTTTTCTGGGGTTTCGGAGGGTCTGAGGTGCGTTACATGGGGTTTCCGGGGGTTTAAGGGGGATTTTGGAGGCATTCCAAAGAGCTTCAGAGAATTTTCGGTGGATTTCACAAACGTTACGGAAGCGTTACATAGCGTTTTCAGGGGTTTCGGAAGGTCTGAGGTGCGTTACATGGGGTTTCCGGGGGTTTAAGGGGGATTTTGGAGGCATTCCAAAGAGCTTCAGAGCATTTTCGGTGGATTCCAGAAACGTTACGCAGGCGTTACATGCCGTTTTCTGGGGTTTCTGAGGGTCTGAGGTGCGTTACATGGGGTTTTTGGGGGTATTAGGGGGATTTTGGAGGCATTCCAAAGAGCTTCAGAGAATTTTCGGCGGATTTCACAAACGTTACGGAGGCGTTATATGGCGTTTTCAGAGGTTTCGGAAGGTCTGAGGGGATTTTGGAGGCATTCCAAAGAGCTTCAAAGCATTTTCGGCGGATTTCACTTTCATGAATAACATTACTTTATATCCTTCTATTGGCTTCTATTTTCTCTCATTCTAGGCATCTATTTCGGATTGCAATGCGGTAGTAAATAGCTGCATATAAGCTTATTGTCGTTTTTCTGTCAAATACTGACCACTTTATCATGTCTTCCAAATTGTCTACTGTCAATTATACCTTTTGTTTTATTCGACCTTTTGTCCATTCGACCTTCTGTCCCATTCGACCTTTTGTCCATTCGACCTTTTGTCCCTTCGACCTTTTGTCCATTCGACCTTTTGTCCATTCGACCTTTTGTCCATTCGACCTTTTGTCCATTCGACCTTTTGTCCATTCGACCTTTTGTCCATTCGACCTTTTGTCCATTCGACCTTTTGTCCATTCGACCTTTTGTCCATTCGACCTTTTGTCCTTCGACCTTTTGTCCTTCGACCTTATGTCTTTCGACCTTTTGTCATAGATTCGCTCACGCTAGTGATCCCAACGTTATGCATTAAGAAGCCCAAACTCTTTTTTTTCTATCGCTAGACCCCCTTCCCTTTCGAAGATAATGTGCTTATGGTATGACATCGATATTACTTCAGAAACATGCCAAAACTAGACCGATAAGTCCAAAACATCCTGACAAATGGAGTTTTCAAACGTAGGCTTACCACCAACATTACAAATGACGATGTTCTTGAAAAATAAAACGTAACAGATACTCACCTCTGGTGTTTATATTAGTACTTCTCCAAACGGTGTGATCTGAATTTGCGTCACCCCAGAAGGGGACATTGCGTTGATGGCTGCATTCGCTCGGGATTTACACCGAGGTCACTATGATCCCTTTACATCCTCTAGGGTAAGGTACCTTCATCCTGACTGCTACGGTGTTATTTTTTATAATTCTGAAATTGGAAAGTTTGAATATGAGAGCGTTTATGCGATCGTTTATGAGCTTGAGTTCCCACCAAAAGAATGCTCGGATAAAAAAATGCGTGCAAAAATTACGAGAACGTTATTACTGGAATAAATCGACTCTGAAAATCCCCCCTCCACAATAACTTTTTTATTTTTCGAAGATGTGAGCTTCGGGGCAATTAAAGAGCAAGTAATGACGCATATTTGTTCTGAACATTGCATGTTGCTAGGTCTTTTCATTCAAATGTTGTGGGAAATTTTGAATAAAAAAACAACGATGTCTTGAAATGCTTATATCTCATGTAGTTGATTCGATAAAAAAGCTCTTTGAGCTGGAGCTTCGAACTAAAAGGTCACATATAAAGCCAAACTTGGAGCAAAAATTACGAGAATGTTATTTTTTTAAATTGGAATAAGGCCGTTACAAATATTTATTTAACTTTTTGTCCCACCACTATTTGACAAATCTTTATTGCACCAAAAAAGCTAGCCATGAAAATGTTTGATACTTCTCAGATCATTTTGACAGACCACAAACATGCACGAATAAGACGGATCATATACTCTACTTTATTGATCTTGTTGCCGTCCTTTTCATGATCATGTTACATCTATCAAAATGACATGCGAGTTGTCAGTCATTTTTAGGTTAGGTTAGTTGGTGCAATAAAGAATTTTAAAGATATAGTCTGTAACCTAATTGCTTGGCCTATAGCAGGCCATAGCTAGTGACTTAAGCGCCACCTTCAATAGAAGGGCCACTATCACTGTTTAAAGCCGGCCGAATCTCCGCAAAATCACTTAAACTCACATTCCGAGACCAAACAAACTAAACCAAATCAGAAAACCGAAACTAAGAAACTAAGGCCAAATGTACCTGAAGATGATTGAAATATGTAATCATACAAAAAAAAAATGATTAAATTCAGGTAATTAAAAGAAAATAAAAAAAAATAATATTGGGGTCTCCAGTTAGCTTAGTGGTTAAGGCTATAGATCGCCAATCTGGAGACGGCGGGTTCGACCCCGATCCGGTCGGGGAAATCTTCTCGACTCCCTAGTCATATAGTGTATCATTGTCCTTGCCTCACAATGTACAAATTTATGCAATGGCAGGTAAAAAAAGCCCTTCAATCAATAACTGTGAAAGTGCTCAAAGAACACTAAGTTGGAGAGAGGCCAGCCCAGTTTCAATGGGAACGTAGAGCCACAAAGCAGAAGAGCAAAAAACTACTTAATTCCAAAACGCTCCCTAAAGAAAATAAAGAAAAACTAAAGAAAATTCATGTTCAATTATATAAAAAAACGAAAGAGTGTTGGAGCAAATACTAGAGAATCATATACCTTATTGCGTGAGTTTGTTGTTAACAGTGATTGTCAGTGCTGAAAATTTCATTTCGTCATATCTAAGTTCAACCACCTGCTGCTCATTTTAGAAGCTGAACCTGAGAATATGGTATAAGAAAAACTTGTTCGACTAGACCAGTTCTGCAAGAAAGTCACGAAATAACCTCTATTTTTCGATTATTTGAAGTAAATGTCACGGACTACATTTGAAAAATGCCAAATGATATTCACCGTGAATATCATTGGCATTTTTCGAAGGTAGTCCGTGACATATACCTAAAATATTCTAAAAATTAATGGGTTTTCCGTGACTTGCTTGCAGAACTGGTCTAGCCGCACAAGTTTTTCATATACTATATAACCAGAGAACATACGAACATGCTCGGTCAAAATTGCTCGAAAATCTTGTGTAAAGAAAAAAAAACAAGCTCAGTAGCGACATCGACGGTGACTTTCCCACCTCACAACTCGTTTCCGGCCGTGGCCCGTAGCGTAGTGGCTACACGTTCACTGCATACGTGGATGGTCATGGGTTCGATCCCAGCCCCGGCACTTGCATTTTCGTCAGTTGCCCTTTCCCCCGAGAGCAGCTGACACCTGACCCTCTTCTAAGCATATGCTCTAACGGACCCGGGAACTTGGTTATCGGCTAACGGCAACTCATAATGGACCCCCAATCGGACTGGAGAAGGAACAAGAGCCACACATCAACATCCTCGTGCTCATCAATTCTACTCATGGACAGGGTAGAAAAGTGACAGCAACGCAAAGGCATCCAGCTCGATATAGTACAATATAAATAGAATACATTTAGGCGCTGTACAAAGTGTAAGTGCAGCCGCTAATTGGAATCGCTCACGCAGTGCCCTAGTGGACAAAAGAGCTATAAATTAGGTTAAGTGATTGAAGAATAAAAAAAAACTCGTTTCGACGCCATGATGGCGCTTCTGAAGAAATAATACACTAGCACACCCTTGAATTTTCCTACTCGGAGACTGAGCTGAATTTGCTCAAATAGCAAGATGGTTATGATTATTTCACTAATTCAACAACTTAATTTGGGCTACCCAATAATAATTAGTTTCACTACTTTCAATTATAAATGAGTTGAACAACAATACAATTATTGTTTCCCTAGTAAATTCAACACACTCACTCGGTTGAACTATATTGGTGTGCACACTTAGCAACACTAGCGCCAAAAGATAAAACAACGGCGAAGTTGCACCCCGATTCGAAATGTGACAGCGCCGCGTGTTGGCCACATTCCCAGTTATTTCAAAATAACCGTTGCAGTGCTTTACACAACTGCACCTAATGAGCTTGGACGTCTGTTCTCTGTGCTATATTCTCAATTTTAGCTTCTAAAATGAGCAGTAGGTGATTGAATTTAGATATGATGAAATGAATTTTTCAGGACTAATGATTTTTTTTATTCATTCTTAATCACTTAACCTAATTTACAGCTATTTGTCCACTTGGGCACTACGTGAGCGATTCCAATTGGACGCTGCACTTACACTTTTTGTACAGCGCCTACATGTATTCTATTCTAAGTCAACTATATCGAACTGGTGCCTTGTGCTGCTTCAACTTTTCTACCCTGTCCACGGTAGAATGATGAGCACGATGATGCTGGTGGTTGGCTGCTGTTCCCTTTCCAGTCCGATTGGGGGTCGTCCATTATGAGTTGCGGTTCGCCGATATCCAAATTCCGGGTCCATTAGAGCTATATGCTCCGAAGAGGGTCAGGTGCCAGCTGCTCTCGGGGGGAAGAGCAACTGGCGAAAAATTGCAAGTGCCGGGGCTGGGTTCGAACCCATGACCATCCGCTTATGAAGCGAACGTGTGGACCACTGCGCCACGGGCCCCGACTGGACTGGTGATTGTTGTGAAGATTTTCTGCCGGAAAGATGATTTTGAACGAGTTTACTGCACCTAGTCCAGCGCCAATTCCCGGCACCAGTGCTGAACTTTCAGCAAAATCAAATGGGGCATCACTTCGGCACCCATCTTTGTGCTGACGAAGTGCTTTCGCCTGCGTGTGATATTAATTGTTTTTTGCACTTGTGCGGCTTCAGTGTGAAAGTTTAGCTAATTGACGGTGGAACCCGTTGCGGAAATGTTGCGGGAGATGAATACCCACGGAAGTGCGTTTGCAAAATATGCGGCAACTAAAATATCACTTTTGGTTTTGCTGTGAGGTGCTGGAAATTGACGCGGGTGTCCAAGGAGTTCGAAACCCTAGATGAACGTTATCGAAACAAAATTATGATCAGTTTCACACGCCATCAGGAATGCCAACTTACAGAAGTTTCTGAATCAATCAATTTATCCCTCTAGATTCCGATTCAAATAACGCCATGATGGACGGAATCAAGACTGGTAAAAACTTTTTTTGCAATTAGGGAAAGTTCTTTTAGAAAATCCCCTGGGGATGATGGAATCCCCAAAGAATTTTACTTGAAGGCCTTCGATATCATCCACCCACAACTTAATTTGATTATCAATGAACCTTTAAGAAGAAACATTCCTGATGAATTTGATGAAGTAGTCATAGTGTTGTGTTAAAAGAAATCGAATGACCAAACCTTGAAAGGATATAGGACAATAAATTTTCTTGCATTATGATTGTGTACAAACTTTTTCAAGAATTCTTAAGCAGCGCTTGGAAAACGTAATGGTCGAAAATCATCTTCTTACTGTTAGTCAAAAGTGTTCACACTCTGACCGTACTATTATTGAAGCAATCTCGTATATCTGGAAAACTGATTTTGTCTGACCTAGATCATGCATTTGATCGAGTTAGTAAGAACTTTGTAATGGTTGTGATGCGGAACTTCCATGTGATTATGCCCGCTTCAAGCTCTCGCCTGCTCTCTTCCCCAAATTCCCAATCCAACGCTCCGTTCGACAAGGAGATCCTATGAGTATGCATCTGTTTGTCCTATACCTCCATCCCCTCCTGGAAAAGTTACGCACCATCTGTAATTATCCCATGGACCAAATAGTGGCGTACGCAGACGATACATCAATCGTTATAACGGAATGCTCAATCACTAAACCTCATCAAGCAAGCTTCAGGATCTCTTCTGAAATTCGACAAATAGTTTGCTGTGAACATCGGGACTCACAGTGGCGTAAAAGATACTGTTTAGCCACAAGTATGCGAATAAGTAAAAAATCTAGGAGTCACATTCTTCAACTCTCAAAGGTAAATGATTGATTTCAACTGGGGCGAAGTCATAAGAAAAAAGTATCGGTTGATGTGGTTATTCAAACCAAGGAACCTTACATTGAAGCAAAATGTTGTAGTTCTATATACTTTTATAACATCGGAGCTATGGTTCCTAGCATCCAGTAATAAATATTCCAAATCATGCGGTTGCACGTCTTACATCGCTCATTGGAACCTTTATCTGGAAACGATACTCATTCAGGATCTATTGAGCAGCTCACCCTCCCAAATAACATGGGTTGTCTCAACGTGGATCTTCCGATGCACAAATGCAAAGCTCTACTGATCACCAGGTTCATTAAAGAACTACAACACACACCTCTTTCAATAACCACCTTCAGAACCCACCAAACGTGACTGCTATTCCAGCCCTTTACAAATGCTTGCAAATAGTTGTCAAGATGCTTGCCTACGTCCCTAGGACTCTCCAAGAAAATCCCACGACTGCAGCTATTCTCAACTATTATCGTGGGAAACTAAAAGTTCCAAAGGTTGTTGAAGAGAAACCTGGAAGGAACTGGATAAGAGTTTGGAAAAACACCAGAAGCAAAGGACGAACATCAATGGAACAATCGTTGTATTATCTGCTGGTGAACGGAAAAATTCCACATACTGCACTCCTTTATCGGCAGATCCGTGCAGACAGCCCAATGTGTCAGCAATGCCCCAACATCGAAGAGGACATACAGAAAAAAATCACATGTTACCGTGAACGACTGCCTTATGGAGACATCTTCATCCACGGCTGGAAACAACCCTCGGTAAGAGGATAACGTTCAACGATTTTTGTATACCAGAACTAGAAAACGTTTCCAGAAGAGCGTTGAATTTTGTTTTAAACTTTGCCTAAATGTACATTGTGTGTTCGTCTAGTTAAATAAAGTTCCAATAAACGTGTTAAAAAAGTCGTCTGATGAACACTTAAATCGTAAACTTTTTCATTTTCCAAATAAATCATTTACATTTTTACCAGTAGCTCTTGCTTGAGGTCTTGTTTATGCAGTATGGATATAGAGCTTCTATGCATGCAGGAAAAATCGTGATGTGAATTACTGCACGAATTTATACTGGCCTGCTTACTCTCACACGAAATTTGACGTTTGAGCGATGTCGGCATAAATTCGTGCAGTGGGCCAATGCCATTTATCGTTGAGAAAATATGAATTATGTATTTAGAAAGTGACCCATCTTGCCTCGCCCTTTCTTTCGCGGCGCAAAATCGGTCACTTTTTAAAACAGCTTGTTCAAAATCTTGTTTGATTTTTTTTGCTTTTTATCGACTTTTAGCATAGCTAATTACTGACTAGCCCCGTTGGTTTGACATCGTCTAATTTGAACACTTTTTAATTTGACCCCCGCTAATCTGCACAACGTTCAAACTAAAAAAATTGCTCAAACGTCATTCTGCTCATGGAACAGGATGAAACGGAATTCAGAATAAAAAACAGCAAATAAGGTTACCAGAAATGTGTTTTCTGAAGACTATAGAAGTTCAAATTAAAAATGAACCCCGTTGGTTTGTATGAAATTAAAATTTGAGCCTGAAAAATTGAAATTTTTGCTACTTAAAGCAACACAAAATAATGAGCAACTTAAGTTTCCTGTTATTTTTTTCGGTGTCCAGCCATTTGGCCGAATGCCGTTTGGCCGAGCGCCATTTGGCCGAATACCATCAGGCCGAATGGGTCTTTTGGCCGAATGCAATTTGGCCGAATTAAAATCAATAGAATTTAGAAGAATTGTTGTCATTAGGATCATCAGATATTTTCCTCCTTTTAATCATAGGCTATTCTTTCTAATTTTACCATTTAGAGCTTGGTTGATGCTGAAACTTTTGCTGTTCCTTCAATAATTCATAATTTATTTTCGGCCAAATGGCATTCAACCAAACAGCGTTCGGCCAAATGGCCCCTTTGGTCAAACGGCGTTCGGCCAAATGGCAATAGGCCCAATGGAATTCGGTCATATGACCCGGAACCCAATTTTTCACTGATTTGATCATAAAAATACTACAAGTCCGTGGTTTTGCTAATACTCCACACAATCTAGATAAACTTTGTTTTTTCTAGAAATGTGAACACGAGGTAACAGCTCGTCAGAATTGCTCTGCCAATTTTACTATAACGGAAGTTTAAATTACAGTCAGGATTCGTTTTACATGGTGCCACCCACTTTACGCCCACCACAATTTATATGTTGTCTTTCCGACAATAATTCCAAAGGAATTCCGTTCATTTTTGATATGTAAAAACTTTACGATATGATGCAACTACACACAAAAAATAGCTTAAATGGATGTAAGGCAGCCGAAAAATCGCGGTGGGCGTAAAGCACCACCCACCGTGTATAACAAATCCCGATGTATGTATTATGAAAGCATGGTTTTGTTAGCCCTTCAGGATGCGCGCTGTTGTAAAAAGTACAACACTAGCAAAAAAAACCTCGCTCGTCGTATACAGCGCGAGCGCGGTGCAGTTTCAGTTGCTTGATGGTGCGCGTTCTGAAAGATTAATCTCCGGAAATTGAGTATTGTGAAATAATATTGATGTATTATCTTGATTTTTTTTTTCAAATAAATGTATTTAATCATTTATTTAAGAATCTACCTACGATTCACCCAATTTTGACTTATAAACAAGTTTGAAAAACATCTACATCGAATTTTTGATTTAAAAACTTTGTTTAAATTCGTTCACCTAGAATTGCAAAACTCACCTCAGACTACCGCTTTAATGTCTTTGTCCCAGTTTGAGTTACTCCATTAATAGTGTTTTTATTTGCATCTCAAGATCATCTCCTACCTCCTCACCAAACCCTTTGAGCGGCTAACACTACTTTCGAAACCCTCCATTCATCAAAATGCACCGGGTCGCTTGAAAGGCCATTGAAAAATACTCCCCGAGGGGAGGTGACCCAATTTTGCGATCCAAAGAAAACAGAGAAAATTTGCTCTTATTAAATGAGAAAAGTGCTCAGCTACAGTGGAAAACCTTGTAATAACAGATCCACTTAGCTACCCATTAAAATGCAACAAACTCATTTCCATCATTCCTTCGCCAGTCACACTGATGCTGCTGGCGCCCGACGCTGTTCCTCCGCTCACCAAGTTGGCAGTGTACCTATACCGACTTCTTCTGTTCGGTGCCATTACATCATACAATTCAGGCGAACTGAATAAACATACCGACCGACCAACCTGCTCGCTCGTTCCGCTCCACTCTAACCAATTGGGAAAACAAAATTCCCCTCGCTGCGGCACCCCAGCCCGCAACACCTGAGTGCGCCAAGCCAGAATTCTGCCGAAGTCCGGCGACTAGCCAGCAGCAGCGAAGAGATGTACCGTGAAGGATTCACAGATGAAATTTTTAAATTAATAACCAACCGGAGAAAGAGAGGGTGGTTCATTTCTTTTCATCGGATCATGATGAATAGCTCTGCACGGTGTCTACCTGTGCAATGCATGCTTATATGTTTAGGAATGTAGATTGCACCTGAAAACGTACTGGATCATTGACGATGATGGGTGAAGTTAGATGAGCGATGGAGCAGCACGGTACATTTTATAAGCAAGTAAGAAATACCTTTGTATGCATGAGCTGCACACTTGCCATCAGCGCGTGAATAGTTTGCGATTTATGCACAATTTCGCTCATCAGTTTGAAGTGCATGCTTGTTTCCTCAATTACATGTAATTGGTTGTCCTTGGCGAGCGAGATCAAGGTAAATGAAAAGCGTTTCAAATCGCAGAATATGTTGTGTTACTTGGTCACCCGGAAGCGGTCACGTCCTGTACTGAGTACACGCACCATCAAAAATGCACGCTTGTGATACACTGCGTGAGCGAGTTTTCACTGATGATGATCGAAGACGCGACTAATCGAGGGTTAAGTCGAATGCAAGTACGTTAAAACCGCTCAGCACTAAAATGTGTAAGACCTACTCGTAAGTGCATAATTTCCAGACGACTCAAAAAATGTGCAACAGTTACACATTCACAAAATAAAATCCTGCGTTCGCAAAATCGTGAAATTCGCAATAATTTTTGTACGGAAATCTACTAGTTTACTAGTGATTTTGGTAAACAAAAAAATTTCGACATTTCGCATCTACAAGAGCGCACGAGGACGAGCTGATTTTGTGAATGTGAAATTGTTACACATTTTTGGTATGGTCTGGAAATTATGCTTTTATGACACTTATGGTCCTCAGGTATCAGGTATCAGTAGGTCGGCTCCAGAGGCACGTTATGGTCTTACACATTTTAGTGCTGGTAGCCAATAAAGAAATAGGGTGAAAGAAATTGTCATCCCTGTGCCAGGGAAGGATTCTTAGTGAACAGTTGACACTATGGACTACCAGCAAGTAGGATGTTGGTGTATTGTTAAGGACAGACTTGTTAGAATCCCAATATGGCCACCAAAATGGCCAATTTTTTCACCTACTCACGACTTTGAGGGCACAAATCTCTTCGTAAACAAAACCAGCGCACCTGAGCTTCTCATTTTAAGCTTATTGCAAGTTAGCAAGGTGGAGCGGATCTGGTTGGTTAGAACACTTGACTACCACGCCGAGGACCTGGGATCGAATCCCACTCCCAATAAACTCGCAAAATGTGAGTTCTTCCTTCGGAAGGGAAGTGAAACGTGGGTCCCGAGATGAACTAGCCCAGGGCTAAAAATCTCGTTAATACAGATAAAAAAAAAGTGAGCAAGAACAGAATAATAAAATGCACTGTTGTTATAAGCTTGCTTCTTGAGATTTGTGCGTCTGAAGCTCTGATGTACTTCTGTTGCGGGATTACAAGACGTTTGTCCTTAAGAGGTTGAAGATAGGGACTAGTGGTTCATATGATGAGGCAAAGAGGAAATGTTACTGAACATTTTAAGCGAACTTTTTGAAGTTCCCAAAGAAAGTTTCCCATAAAATACGAAATGTGTAAATGCGGTCTCTGAATCCACATTTCCATCACGACTAAACGGACGAATTTACGTTTTAGAAGATCTATTGCTTTTCATTTAGAGGCTTTAGGACAGAAGCTTGAACGACAAATGGTCGAAGGACAAAAGGTCGAAGGGAGAAAAGGTCGAATGGGACAAAAATTGTAGTAGACCAAGCTACCAGCTGGTGTGTCTCACTTATAAGAAGAAAAAAAATGATGAGTCTTTGTTGTTGCTCATTGAGAGATTATTATATGTGATGCTGTTATAGAAATCATACGCATTTCAGCTTCTAATATTTTCGTGGGAAATTTTTCCTTCTTTTGTTTATAGGCTATTATTTCAAGTTGTGTTAATGTAGTATTTGATGGCAGTTTAATTTGATTTTTTGGTTAGAAATTTTTCCTTCTTCAATTTATAGGCTATAGGACAAAAGGATCTTATGTCTTTCGACCTTTTGTCATAGATTCCATTTAGAAACATAACGTTTGGGTGATGTTCTGATCTGATTTGGTATCTTGCGCAACTATTGATAACTGGCTCAGAATTGCTGCCGTGTGCAGCATAGTTGTCCCATGTTACTTTTTGACGATTTTGATTTTTTATCATCAAGAGGTCTATTTTTACTTATACTTTCGGAATATTTTTTTGGTTAGTATACATTGTTCAGAAACTCCATTAAAACAACATCAAGTCAATTTGTCCCATGTTCAATTTTGAAACCATAAGCTGTCCCATGTTCATTTATTTTTTCTCAAAACCTATCCCATGTTCAATTTACACGCATAAAAAGCTATCCAAGCATCTCTGAGGAAATCCTGAATATTTTCCGGAAATCCTGATATTATGTGTAAAATACAACATGGGACAGCTTATCCTGCAAAAATCGACATGGGACAGCTTATGATGAAAATTACAACATGGGACAGTCTATACCGAGAAAATCCCGAAAATTACTACATTTATCGGCATTACAGTCCCACCAGAGTTTTTTTTAAAGCCATAGTAAATTGAATGTTGATGGAACTTTTTGTTCATACTTCAATGATAAATACCAGTTCTAACGCTATGCTGATAGATTCACTCTGTGTTTTTATTACACTTGTCCGTAGAGAAGGAAACAAGGCTGATACTTAAAACGCGTATTTCTCAGTTTTCTGTTTTGGAACATGGGACAACTATGCTGCACACGGCAGAATGGTACAGGAAGTGTTGGTACTAAAAAAAGTGACAAATTCACATGGTTTTGATTCGGCGGATCCGATGATTCGAAATTCACTACACTCTACCCGAATAGCATTGGCTCCTGGTATAAAATTAGTATTAGCATTAAACAAGTCGCACAAATTCGTAGGTGCTACAGTCCCAGATCGCTGTTGAGAGAATTGCCTCCTTTCCGTCTGTTACCAAAGCACAGAGATTTGGGGCTAATCACTGACTCTAAGACAATATTTACGCAATCCTCCAACGGTCGAGAGCTGTCCTGCCGACGTCCTTGCGACAGCTGAGGGATGGGGAAGGAAGATTAGTTGAACACCTAAGAAAGGTAGGTATGCAGATGCCTCTACGTCAGTGGTCTAGGTGTCACGTGAATTTGGGTGTTTTTAGTGGAAGCGTTGAGTCCAAAGGATACGTTCGGTCAAAGTTTATGCACCGCAACGATGTACAGGAACGGACTCACCAAATTATATTATCGTCGCACCACCAAATCGAAGTCGTCACTTGAAGCACATGCGAAGTTGCGGCATCGAAGTAAATTTGAATCTCTTTAAGAGTTACAATTTGCACTAATCCAAATTAAGTTGCGACATTTCTAAGTAGGTTAAAAATCAATTTACGCATCGCCGGTCACTTCAGATTTCAGTTAAAAGCTAGGCGAAAAGCATAATACAAATTCCAGTACTCTCGAGACGAAATTGTTGACTTCCATTTGCGTGTCCCGGACATTCAGCAGCAATATTACTAAAAACTATAGGAAAATCACGCGAAAATGTAGTAGAACCCCGATGGGAATATGATGAACTGTCATAACAATCGCAAATAACAATCGCAAACAACATAACAATCGCAAATCGCAAACGTGTGGCTTCGTGGTCGTACGGCTAGTGTCACCAAGCATTTAGTCGCATCGTGCTAGGAGCGCGGGTTCGATTCCCGCCGCAGCTGTCAGGAAAAGTTTTCGGCTGTGCCACTGGGCGTTGCATGCTAGTCCGTTGTCTAGTGTCGTGCTTCCTTCAAAGAGCGAATAGCTCACTGGAAGTACTAAACGTGTCCGTGTCTTCATCAAATTATCCGTATATCAATTCAAAAGCACTTTACGACAAAATCATAACCGAGGCCATATTGAAAACAACGCGGAGCAAAAAAAAAAAAAATACGTGACCGTGACAGAAGAATGCAGCGGCTCGCGCGCACAGCCCAGTACGAATTGGGTTCTGGTTAAAGAAAACCATTTAAAAACGAATAGTAGCACTACCGCTCCCCCAAACCAAGGCGATTTTGAACTGCGACAGCGATTTTTCAGGCGAAGGTACTTCGAAGCCGCACCTCGCATTTTCATAAGTACAAATTACAAAAATCCTATAAATCGAATCGCGCTGAAAGTTTGATCGATTAATTTCGTCCAGTGAGTGATCAATTGTTCAAAATTTCAGCGCAAAGCGGTGTTTGGTTTTTTCTAGTAGTATTTTTGAAAATGCGCTGTATGGCTAAAATGTTTACACACCTGTCGCTGACGATTTTTTTCACTTCAAAATATTGATCAAAATCGTTTTTTCGACTTTTTCAGTAAAGTAGCCCTGTTGGCGATAGCCCTACCTTGTATTGATTAACCCTGCATCCTTCACCGTCTAACGTCATTCAGTGTATACTTGTGAGGGAGATGTTGGGAAGACTGACGTTTAGATATAGCAGTCAAAACACTATTGAACTAGAAACCTATTGATACACGTGAATTAAACTAAAATTTGATTATTTTGAATTCCTAAAACTACTATTTGTGCTTAAAATTAATCGTTGTTCTTATTCTACGTAAGTAAAACTGTATTACACAATCACGAACATGTACTTAATACTAAATTGTTAAAACTAGGTAATCAACGAGCACAAACGTAGAGCTGCTGTACGGTGAATTTATTTACAATTAATGGACTAAAATCTGTAAGTAAAAACTGACTGCACACTTGAACTTATGCTAAAATAAAACCTATTTACAGCTTAAAGCTAATCCTACAGTAAAAGTGGAGTGCTAAATAGAAGTCCGAAAGTTTTTGAGTCGTAAAATTCACCTGTCAGCCAACAAATCTTTAAGAGATTTTAACACAACCTGTTTGAGGTTATTCGATTTTTGACCACTCGATCTGCGAAAAGGAGCAATGTCAAACACTGCTGGACGTCGTGCTAACTGCACAGTGCGAATGCTTACGGAGGAGGAATCCATGCAAGATGTCAATTGCCCTGCCTGCAATCGGCCAGACGTTGCCGATCGTATGATGGTGCAGTGTGACTCATGTGATTTGTGGTATCACTTCACATGTGTGGGAGTGGATGAGTCGGTGAAGGATCGTAGTTTCCGCTGCGGACGCTGCTCACGTCTATCGTCTAGAGCATCTTCACGTACAGGACAATCATCTTCTACTGCTGGCATCCGTGAAATGATTGAGCTCGAATTACAGCGTATTGAAGAAGAAAAGCAGATGCAAGACCGATTGATCCGTGAAGTAGAGGAGCACGAAAAGTCTTTACGTGAACGGGCAATGCAGGAAGAGTTGGAGATGAAGCGAAAAGCGAACCAAGAAAAGTGGCAACGAGAGAGGGAGTACATAAGCAAGAAGTACAATATACTGCAGTCTGCAACGGAGGTAGGAGATAGTGTGAGCCGGAAGAGTCTACGTAGTAACCGAAGCACCAGTAGCACGGTACGTCGATGGTTAGAAACCCAGATCAATGCGGCCGCGGTAGAAGTTACAACGAGTGTCATCACCCCAGTGACTACCGTGTCGTATACTGGAACGATCCCGAAACGCACCACTGCACCGGATAGTGTTGCCAGTAGCAAACTAGTCACATCAGCTCCGACAACCAATATTGCAGAACAGGCACATATTGTCCCTAGTTCCGATCAGAACTCGTTGTACAGCATAGCTGTCGGAGGAGTAGCTTCGCCAGAATGCCCTCAATCCGTCGGCGCCACTGGACAACTGGACGCCGTCTCAGTTCCAACATCGACATGTGTTCCCGAGTATCTAACAACCGAAGACGATGTGATATCTCCTCCCACAACGAAGCAATCAGCCTTATCAAAGGCATATTCGCGAATCTCGACGGCGGCATTGATGAGTCAGGCGAACTTGGAGCAACAAGTGCGGGATCTTCAACGTCAACTGGATAGCCTTCAAACTATGCGTAATCACCAGACTCAACCGAGTCGATCCAGCCAGCCATCCAATGCGTGCGACACGGGGATACACGGTAGGGTACCGTGTGAAGGTAGGTCGAAACCGTCCGTTGTCACATTTTCGACGGGTCAAGTGGATCCACCACGCTTCGGGGAACCTTTGTTCAATTCGACTCCGGCAACAATCTCTTACATCCCTAGGGTACCGAACAGTGTTTTCCTTGGCTCTTCGTGTCCGCCAGCATCAGCTAATGTTCCTCGCACCATGCATCATCCCTCCGTAACAAGTATCCCAAGTTACCCTAACCCGATCTCGTCACCATTGGTTGTGCCGAGTTTCCCACCAATCGATACGGTTTATAGTCCGACTGCCCAGCAACTTGCAGCTCGGCATGTTGTGCCGAAGGACCTTCCACAGTTCGATGGGAATCCGCTGGATTGGCCACTTTTCTTTAGTAGTTACGCCAACTCTACTCAGATGTGTGGTTACACCGATGCGGAAAACCTCATGCGGCTACAACGTTGTTTAAAGGGAAATGCTCTTAGTGCGGTCAACTACCAGTTACTGCACCCTTCCTCCGTACCCCAAGTACTAGACACCTTGCGCACATTGTATGGTCGTCCCGAACTGATTGTAAATTCTCTGCTCAACAAGGTACGATCTACGCCAGCACCTAGAGCCGATAAATTGGAAAGCGTAATCAGTTTCGGTCTCGTAGTGCAAAATCTGTGTGGCCATCTTCGGGCAATGGGTATGAATAACCATCTTTCAAATCCTACCCTCCTGCAAGAAATGGTAAGCAAGCTGCCGGCAAGTGTGAAACTTAGCTGGGCTCTGTACCAGCACCAAATTTCATCAGTAGACTTAAGTACGTTCGGGGATTTCATGTCTACCATCGTTTCTGCCGCCAGCAACGTTTCTTTCAATACTGATTTCGAACCAAAACAAGACAAGTCGAGAGTGAAAGAAAAGGGATTCTTAAACGCGCACGACGATGGAGAAACATCGAAGCGACAAACCGAATATCAACAGGATATCAATATCGGGGAAAAAACATCGGTTCACGCGAAGCCATGCCCAGTCTGTGAAAAACTGGGCCACAAGGTGAAAGAATGTTTTAAGTTCCAGAAAAGTACTATTGATGAGCGATGGAAGCTAGTGCAGCAGTTACAGCTTTGTAGGCGTTGCTTGACCACACACGGTAAGTGGCCGTGTAAAGCTCCAGCTTGTGGATTGGACGGGTGTGAGTTGAAACACCATAAGTTGCTACATTCGGAGCAACAGGAACCTTCATCAATCAACGAAAAATCATCACCAGTGACCGCTAAGATAAATCTTCATCGTCAAGGACTACGTTCAACGCTCTTCCGGATTATTCCAGTTCGCTTATACGGCAAAGACGCGACAGTCGATGTGCTAGCCTTCTTGGACGATGGCTCTTCATATACACTGGTAGAAACAGCAGTCGCAGATCAGCTAGGAGTCGGAGACGGAGAAGTACAACCGCTGTGCCTGCAGTGGACAAACAACGTTACACGCACAGAAACCAACTCAAAGGTCGTGCAGTTGAATATCTCCGGTATTTCTGGTGGTAAGCAATACGCGCTGGATGAAGTGCGAACGGTGGAGAGCCTCTGTTTGCCACCACAATCCCTTCGTTACGATGAGCTGGCACAACAGTTCCCCCATCTTCGTGGATTGCCGGTGAACAGCTACAATGGAGACGTCCCTCGCATCCTGATCGGTTTAGATAACACCAACCTAATGGTGACTCTGAAGATGAGGATGAGGAAACCTAGAGAACCAGTTGCAACGAAGACCAAGCTGGGCTGGACAGTCTACGGCAACGTGGAAGGTTTGGACGACCCGCCCGAACATAGACTGCTTCACATTTGCGAAGGACCATCCGACCATGAACTGCATAGATTGGTTGAAAATTTCTTTTCCGTTGAATGTACTGGAGTCAAAGTCGCTCCTATAGTAGAAGCAGATGACGACCGTCGGGCTCGAGAAATAATGGAGAACACAACAGTCCGTACGCCATCTGGTAGATTCGAAACGGGGCTATTGTGGCGGTACGACCATTTTGAGTTTCCTGAAAGCCGTTCAATGGCAGAGCGACGACTACGGTGTCTCGAGCGTAGGCTGTCGACGGACGCAGAGCTCAACGACAAAGTGAAGAAGCATATGGACGAGTTGGAATCAAAGGGCTATATTCGTAAAGCGACACGCCGTGAGTTGGACTCCTTCGACCCCCGAAGAACTTGGTTTCTCCCCCTAGCACTAGTTTTGAACCCAAACAAACCAGGCAAAATACGTATGGTTTGGGATGCTTCTGCAAAGGTAGAAGGAGTATCATTTAACTCGATGCTCCTAAAAGGACCTGACCTCCTCACATCGCTCCAGTCGGTTCTTCATCGCTTTCGTCAACGTCAGATTGCCGTAGTCGGAGACATCAGAGAGATGTTTTTCCAACTCCTTATCTGTCCAGAAGACCAACAATCACAATGTTTCGTCTGGCGTGACGATCCGTTGTCTCCTACCGATGTTTACATTATCAATGTTGCGACCTTTGGGTCGACATGCTCGCCATGCTCGGCCCAGTATGTAAAAAATCGCAATGCAGAAGAATGGAGGTGTCAATTCCCAGAAGCCGTCGATGCCATTATCCATAACCACTACGTGGACGATTACCTCGATAGCAAGGACACCGTGGAAGAAGCCATACAAATAGCCCTTGAGGTCAAAGAAGTTCACGCTAAAGGCAAATTCGAACTGCGTAATTGGTTATCTAATTCGGAAGAAGTTGTTCGACGAGTCGGGGAAAGCTCTAATAGCGATAACAAGAACTTTGCCATGGACAAAGTGGCAGGAGTAGAGCGAGTTCTCGGTATGCAGTGGATGCCTGCTACGGATCACTTTACATTCTCACTGTCATTGCGGGACAACGTCGAGCAGCTGCTTGTTGGGAATAAAATACCTACGAAACGAGAAGTTCTTCGAGTCGTTATGAGTATTTTCGATCCACTGGGGTTGGTAGCAGCATATGTAGTACACGGCAAATGTTTGGTGCAAGATATTTGGAGAAGCAAAGTGGATTGGGACCAGAAAATCCCGGACGAAATCTTCAAGCGCTGGTGCCAATGGACACACGCACTTCGTGGGCTGTCCGCAGTGTCAGTACCACGTTGTTATTTCCCAGGTTACAGCCTATCCAGCCTACAGAATATTGAGCTGCATGTGTTTGTGGACGCGAGTTTGGTGGCCTTCTCCTGCGTAGCATACTTTCGAGTCTTTGATCATGGTCAATTTCGCTGTGCTTTGGTATCGGCGAAGTCCAAAGTCGCCCCATTGAAGCCGTTATCCATCCCACGTTTAGAACTCCAAGCAGCTGTGATAGGGAGTCGACTAATGAAATCAATTCAAGAAAGTCACTCCTTACCAATTCAACGTCGAGTATTATGGAGCGATTCGAGCACGGTTTTGTCATGGATCCAGTCAGATCAGCGAAAGTATCGACAGTTCGTGGCGGTTAGAGTTGGCGAAATCCTTAGTCAAACAACGATCGAAGAATGGCGAAAAGTTCCAGGAAAGCTGAACGTTGCGGATGAGGCGACCAAGTGGGGCGAAGGCCCATGTTTTGATAAGCAATCTCGGTGGTTTTCTGGCCCGGAGTTTCTATACAAGGACGAGACGGAATGGCCTTCCAACAAACTACCGAAGCCGGATTCTACAGAAGAGCTGCTCGCAGTTCATGCACATCACCGGGAAGTTCCTGCGTCATTCATTGATTTCAAACGATTCTCGAAGTGGGAACGGCTTCAACGTTCGGTGGCATACACACTTCGATTCTGTGGAAAAGTTGCTGGAAAAGTTTGTCATGAACAAACAAAGGACGGCGCACATTTGACGCAGGGTGAGCTACAGGCAGCAGAGGAAGCGATATTTCGATGGATACAGGCAGAAGCATACCCGGACGAAGTTTTTGCGATCAAGAGAGAGCAACTGCGGAATTCAAATGTGACACCGAAACTAGAAAATTCTAGCCCTCTACGTAAACTATCACCGAAAATGGACTGCGCTGGAATTCTACGGATGGATGGGCGGATTGGAGCTGCACGTTTCGTGTCGTATGATACCAAATTCCCCATAATCCTTCCCAAAAATCATTATGTTACCGCTCTTATCCTGGACTGGTATCATCGACGATATGCACATGGAAACAACGAGACTGTCGTTAACGAAGTCAGACAGAAGTTTCATATCTCCAGCTTGAGGAATGCGATCCGTACTACCGCAAAGAACTGCATGTGGTGCACCGTGAACAAAGGCTCTCCTCGAGTACCTCGAATGGCATCCCTTCCGGAATGCCGCCTTGCAGCATACGTTCGACCATTCACCTTTGTTGGAGTGGATTATTGCGGCCCGTATTTCGTTCGTATTGGTAGAAGCAACGTGAAAAGATGGGTGGTTCTATTCGTGTGCCAAACAGTTCGAGCTATACATCTTGAAGTGGCTAGTAGTCTATCGACAGACTCTTGCATCTTGGCGGTTAGACGCTTCATTGCGAGAAGAGGCGCTCCGATGGAGATCTATAGCGATCAAGGCACCAACTTCCAAGGCGCAAACAAGCAACTGAAGAATGAGTTACGGAAAATCAACAGGACACTGTCAGACACTTTCACCAACCGAGATACGTTGTGGCGTTTTAACCCTCCATCGACCCCACATATGGGTGGTTCATGGGAACGGTTAATTCGTTCTGTTAAGATCGCTTTGAATACCCTATCTACTTCTAAAACTCCTAGTGAAGAAACCTTCCAAACTATACTGATCGAAGTGGAAGCGATGGTCAATTCTAGGCCATTAACCTATGTTCCCCTGGTAACTGAAAACGAAGAAGCTTTAACACCGAATCACTTCCTTATGCTGAGTTCGAGTGGAACAGTTCAACCGGCAAAACAACCTGTAGACATATCCAAAACTTTGCGCACCAACTGGGGCCATGTTCAGGAGGCCCTCGATAGGATGTGGAAAAGGTGGATACGCGAATATCTGCCAACAATCAGTCGCCGAACGAAATGGTTCAAGGAGTCTAAACCACTGCAAACCGGTGATCTAGTGATAATCGTTGATGAAGGAGTCAGAAACAGCTGGGTACGTGGTAAGGTACTTCGGACATATCCAGGAAAGGACGGAAGAGTACGTGTTGCTGATGTACAGACGAGTGGTGGAGTGTTGCAACGTGCAGCGGCTAAGTTAGCAGTCTTGGACATCGCCGGAAGTGGTACAGCTGAAGGAAGCCTCCAGCAATACGAGTCGGGGAATGTTGGCGATAGCCCTACCTTGTATTGATTAACCCTGCATCCTTCACCGTCTAACGTCATTCAGTGTATACTTGTGAGGGAGATGTTGGGAAGACTGACGTTTAGATATAGCAGTCAAAACACTATTGAACTAGAAACCTATTGATACACGTGAATTAAACTAAAATTTGATTATTTTGAATTCCTAAAACTACTATTTGTGCTTAAAATTAATCGTTGTTCTTATTCTACGTAAGTAAAACTGTATTACACAATCACGAACATGTACTTAATACTAAATTGTTAAAACTAGGTAATCAACGAGCACAAACGTAGAGCTGCTGTACGGTGAATTTATTTACAATTAATGGACTAAAATCTGTAAGTAAAAACTGACTGCACACTTGAACTTATGCTAAAATAAAACCTATTTACAGCTTAAAGCTAATCCTACAGTAAAAGTGGAGTGCTAAATAGAAGTCCGAAAGTTTTTGAGTCGTAAAATTCACCTGTCAGCCAACAAGCCCACTGTGCCTTTCGTATGCATTATGGAGTATAAGTGTCTTCGGAAGAAATGTCAAAAATATCAGAATGAACAACTTTGCAGAAGAAAGTTTTCTTCTATGACGCTTCTATAAAAAGCTAAAACTGATCTAGATCAGTTGCAACTTATCTAGATCAATTATTGAGTTACCAGATTTTTGTCAAAACTCTTACAAGACACTTCTCCAAAGACACCAAACCTCTAGGATGGATATCCAAAGCAGTAGAGGTTTTGTCTGTCCATAACTGCGTTCTGCCCCAGTGTGCGACAGTCGCGTCGGTATGAGGGAGGTGTTAATTGTACCAAATCAAGCGTTATGCACTGCTTGCAGATCAGAAGGAATTTCTCGGCCTGTCTTGATGCATAAGAAATTTCTTGTCTGAATCGCCCAAGGTTCTCATTTTCTTCAATCGCAGTACGTAGTTGCGAAGAAATGACAATTTAAATGACAGTCACTGTAGAAAGTTTCTGCCAGGATCGGTGAAGAAGCTTCTTGAATGATTCCTTTTAAACACGAAACTGGGCTTTAATAACAACAGGGGATGGACACTATGATTGGGACAGGCAAAATTTTCACATTTCAAAAAATGGTTTTTACTGGAAGTTGATCAACTTGTTGCGTATCAATGGTCAAAATTTGGGAAAGATCGGCTATTTTACATGAAGTTATAAATATTCTAGAAAAAATCATAATTATCCGATAGCCAACTTTATCTCCGGATTCAATGAACCAAATGCCATGAAATTTTGAGCGCTCATGACTTATATTTGTTTGTATTATTTTTCTGATATAACATCAAATCATCAAAAATTTGAACATTGCTTCAAAATTTGAGATGATGATTATAGTTTATTTGAATTCCCTCTTATTGACTTCAATATGAATATGTTTTGACATCAAGTAACAAAATAACAAAAAGTAATGGGAAGCATATTAAAATTAGACCAATTCACAAAAAAAAAATCGTAAAAATCATTACCTCTGTTACTTTTTTCTTATTAATAACTTAAAGTTTAGTCAAATTATTATTATTAAAGCTCATTATATGAATCATAAACGCTCAAAATTTCATTGAATTCAGTTCATTGAATCCGGAGATATAACAGTTTAAAGTTAATTATCGGATAATTATGACTTCTTCTAGAATCTTTCCCAAATTTGGCTAGTACTACACACCTAGTTGATCAACTTCCAATAAAAATTTTAGATTTTTCGATGCATTTTTCAAAAAGTTACTGCTCTTTCACCATTTTTTGAAAGTGAAATTTTGGCCTGTCCCGATCATTTTGTCTATCCCCTGTAAATGCTGCAAAATAAGTTCCGGATGGCTTTGCGTAAAAGTTCAAGGAAGGCGTCAAACGAAAGGTACTCTGAAACCTCCTTGAGTTCACCTAAGAT
>NW_026917164.1:0-25000 GCF_035046485.1 Aedes albopictus
AAGGAGTGATTAGGGGGCATCCATTAAGTACGTCACGGTCCTAGGGGGAGGGGGGGGCGTTTGTGAAAGTGTGACGAGCAATGTATTAGGTATAGGAAAAACCCGTACGAAGGGGGGAGGGGGGGTCGAAAATTCCCAATTATAGCGTGACGTACTTAATGGATGCTCCCTTAGGAGGTTTGGTGAATGGTACTATCATCGCACATTCTCCTCGGCCTTGTGGACGATATCGATCTCATCAGCATCGATCATGGGACAGTGGAGGAGGATTACCCCAACCAACAATTTCAGCGCTTTAAATTACAGTCATTTGCTTTCTGTTGTAGAACAGTCGAATTGAAGTACATATATGCTCTTCGGATGAGGGTGAAGTGATAACACACATGCCAGCTGCGAATAGGACCTTTACTGCATTCTTTTTCCAATTTAATATAAACGCAACAACTGAATAAAACTTGTCCTCAATTTTATTCGATAAAAAATATATATAATAAATTACTTCAGTACAGTTTAACTAGAAAATAGTGCAAGATTCCTACTGTCCATAGAACGTGATTTCACTGTCGATAAAATCTCTGAGCTGTCGTAATACCACCTACAAATACAATTAGTAGAGAGTTTGGCTTAGAACGAATTTTGTTGATTTGAACTTTAACAAAAGCATAGTTTCCGCTATCGCCCTATCCTTCGGCTTCATCGCATAAACCTCGTCAACGGCGTCCGCGGCGAAGAACCCTCGACAAAGTTGAACGGTATCGACGGCACCGGGGCAGCGTTCAGCTCGCGCAAGATCGCCGGCATTCGGTCGATTTTGTCCCGCAGGGTCGCCGGCAGCAGCGCATCGTCCTGGGTGGAATAGTGCTGCAGTGGACTGCCAACGGCCGGTGAAAACGTCACGCCGCCGCCCTGTTCGATTGGGATCAATGAGAGGGTGGCTCCGTCGAGGAACTGGACCTGGACGACACCCTGCGATAGCTGAACGGCCGTCCCGACGCCCGGGATGGTGCACTTTTTCGTGGCCACGTTGGAAAAGTTGGGAGGTACGGGTTTGGGGGAAAGGACCGGTCGTCGGCTGAGCGGGTTGCTTGCCGAGGCGTGGGACGCGCTGGACATGGCAAAGGATGGCATCTGATGGGGTGTGTGAGGGGTGTTGGGAGAGGAGATGTTCGAATAGATATGGTTTTCTTTGGTCGAGGAAGAGGAGGAGCTGGACGATGGAGGAGGGGCGTGTGCTGGTCGCCGACCGATGATGAGCGGGAAGGTTTTCCCAGTTTGGATGGCGGAAAGGGCTCGTTCGATGTTCAGACAGTGTTCCATGGTTTGCTGAAAATGCTGATACTCTGCGTTCTGTGAAGAACTCAGATTAGCAGTGGTCCTTATGGTGATGCCGTTGGAATCTACTATTTTCACGCCATCTTGGGGTGATTTCACAATTTTGGTGCCTAGATAAGAAAAACGAGATTCAACATATTTAGATCGTTTGAATGTCACGACATGGAATTGATCGAATTGCAACTCACCACTGTAGAAACTCGCTTCGTAATCTTCCAGCGTCTCCATCAGCTGACACTTGGCCTTCTCGCTGTAGTACGTGATCTTGGGGGTCTTGGCCTTCACCATCTGCACAAACCGCGCCGCGTACTGATACTTTTTCCAATGTTTCTCCGGCAGATTCTCGTAGCTGAAGATACTGTCGGCACCGCCCGGAGGAACGTCCGGTGGTTCTTCCACTATGGGAACACCTTTCCCCCCATCCGGATGGTACAACACGAAGCGCAAACCATCGGACGATATTCGACAAACGTCCACCACCCGGTCCTCTTTGTAGCGGGTTTTAAACTTGATGAACTCCAGCACAACTTCCCCGCTGGATCGGATGCTAAGGATGGCATTCTTGGTCTTGTGCCGATTGGGCAGCAACCGGGCTGTGTTAAGAGGTGGAACGTCGAGGCGCTTTCTGGGCGACTTAGCGGGGCTTCTACGCTGCTTCGGTGTGGCACTTCGCGGTGCGTAGTCTTTGCCCTTTGGTTGACAGTGGTCGATGAAATCCTACAAAAGAAAATTCTCGGATTGAAACTCTTCTATTTCATAAACAAAGCTGCGGTACTTACATAATCCCCAAGATTCAAGGGCGTTTCCCGATCATCCCGCTTGGGATAAGTGTAGTTTTCCTTCTCGCCGAATGACGAAGGTCCCCCACTGCCCGGTATCTGATACAGCATCGAGATGGAAGCCGATTTGGGCTTGGAATTTAGCAATGAAATAGCCTGATGTTGTTGCTGCTGCATTTGATGCTGATCCTGCAGAAGCATACCCGAACTGCCCTCGGACGCAGATCGCCCCACACTGGCAATGTCCGCTTTGTTGATGTTGTACTTTTCCATCAGTTCCAAACTGTTGAACTGTTGTAGAAGAGATATCTGATTCAGGTGATGCTGAATGGCTCGAGACGGCGGGGCCATCATCCGAGGGTCGTTGCTCACGCCGGAGAAGAAATCCGACGTTGGTTTGTTGTGCGATGCGGATTGAGGTCGCTGTGGGGGCAAAATGCTTTCCTGGAAGTCGTATTCATGCTCGCTGATCGGTTGATACCGCAGAGGCATTTGATGGCCGATTGGTGCCGGTTGGAATCGATCATGACCGTAGCTGGAGGGGACGTTTGAGCGATTGGAGCTTCCATTGCTGGACATAGTGACGACGCCGCTATCACTGGAAGCAAGCGTTCCTCCCACGCGGTAACTTTCAAAGCTGGTCGCCTTTCGCATAAATGGATGCTGCAACACCTGATCCAGCTTGATTCGTTCCGCCGGATTCTTCTTTAGAAGCTGATCAATCAGATCCCGTGCTTCCGCCGAAATATACGACGGAACGGTGTAGTTGGACAACACGACCTTCGTCAGGGTGGATTTCACTCCTTCCGTATCGAAGGGAGGTTTCCCCACCAGAAACGTGTATAGCATACAACCGAGACCCCAGACGTCGGCCGGAAGACCATGCGAAGCACGGGAAGCCACCTCCGGCGAAATGTAGTTCGGTGTCCCACAGAGTGTCATGTGTTTCTCATCCGGTCGTGTCAACTGCGTCGCCAGTCCGAAATCCGATATCTTGACGGTCATCTGCTTGGTCAGCAGTAGATTCGCTAGTGACATGTCCCGATGTAGAATGTGATGTGAGTGAAGATACAGCAGCCCATCCACCACCTGCTTCAGCACCGAAGCAGCTTCGTACTCGTTGAACGTCTTCTTCGTTTCCCGGAGATACCGCTGCAGTTCTCCATTCTCGGCCAGCTCCAGAACCAGATAGACGTAGTTAGCATCCTCGAAGAATGTGTACAACTCCAGGATTGACGGATGCTTCAGCTGGGAATGAATGCTAACCTCCTGTCGAACCCGATTGGCCATCCCAGATGATTGCATCAATTTTTTGTCGATCTAAAACAAAATCTAAAATCAATGAAAATTCCCCTACAACGGTGGTGACCACCGAACCGAAACGAGCGCGAAAACCCTAACCACTTACCATTTTGATCGCCACGAAGGTCCCGGTTACAAGACATTTTGCTCGGTACACACTGGCAAATCCACCTTTGCCCAGTATTTCATACACTTCGTAATCCTGAAATTTTGCAATTTCAAGAAATTAGATCACTATTTTGAGTCGGGTCCTTCCCGTTATTATGCGGCAAACATAAACAACCGCACTAACCTCAATCCGATCGCCGAAGCTCATCCTTCCGTAACTCGGTACTCGTACTGCTCGATGTTTCTTACGTGTTTTCTCCGATGATCCACATTGATTCAATAGCGCACCATTGAACCAAACGTCGCACAATACTGTTCACTAAAATTACACTTTTTTTCACATCGAAAATTGTTTCGGAAAGTCAGCCGAAGTTGCAGTTGCAGAGCGAAGCGATTCTATTTTATTGACAAACAGAAAGCGTCGTTGGATTTTGAATCGGAAAATGACACTTTCCAATTGGAATTGGATAGGGTCGCTAGACGTGTGAACGTCACGCTGCACAGATCTCGCGTTACATTTGAAAAGGGCCCATCCCTAGAACGTAAACATTGAGAAAAATCGATGCAAACATTTTCCATCATCTATTCGTATTTCACAACATGCTTTCCGTTCTAATGACACAAGATTGAATGTATGAAGTGCATGAATAATCAAGATTGCATTAAAAATTATCAAAAAAGTATGAAAAATTACACAACACAACATATTTTTTTGTCTCAAGAGCAAACTTATGTGTGTCTCCGAAGGATTTTGGGCCGCTGAATCCGAATCCGTTCTCAGATTTGCTCCAACACGTCACAATTTTGAGCTATACCTCAATTTATAGGGCAAAATATGCGATTTTGGGCTTTTTTGACTGCAAGCCATTAAGCATGGAAATATTTTTTTAAGCAATCAAAAGGTTAATTGGTCAATTAACATCTAAATTAACGACTCATGCCAAGGGGTTGGAAACTCCCTGATAAAAATATACAATAAAATCGCCATAAACTTCCATTGAATAATGATAAAGTTGATTGTTCAACAACAAATCATATTGTGTACGTATTTTCCTGCTGAAAATTATGTATTGGAACTACAATATGTGCACAATAAAATGAATGGCACTAGAGATTTCAATAATAAAAACACCATAAATTGAATGGTAGTTGACTTGAATTTGCTCCAGAAAATTTGGATTTTTTTATGGTAAAGATACATAACAACCCCCATTTTCTATTGTAAAAGTGACATTTACAATACATGCTATGGTGGAAAACTATAGGGTCTGTTGTTACTCTATCGTTTTAAACAATTGAAATCATGGTAACTACCATTCATTTCAGCGTGTTGTAACAATACATTCTGTTATATCTCTATGATCTTTTTTATCAGGGCTCTGACACCTCAAATTGTGTCGAACGGTGTTCCTCGGGTGATTTTGGGTGCTTTTGGGTGTTTCTGTGTGTTTGACAGCGACTTTGACATATCTCTGCGAGACGTCATTTTTTTTGTATTTTTCCAATATTTCTGGCAACACTGCTGGATTGTTTTGTTTGTCATTGCTTTCAACTGAATACAACCAATTGCTGCTGGATTGGAAGGAAGGAATTGTTCCAGATTCACCTATTTCCGGTTGAATCTGGCAAGATTTGTTGAGCTGAGCCAGCGATCTCGAACTGATCGGAGCGTCGCCAACTTTTACGGAGAACAGTTCCAAGATAAAATGGTCATGGGCGATGGAACAAGTGGCGAAACAAGGAACCATTCGCGTTCTCCAACGAAGTGAATTCCTCCAGTGCCAGTCGTGCAGTGTTCCAGAGGAGAAAATTTGATTTAATCATAGTTGAAAAAGAGCTCGTCGCCAGAGCCAGTAATTTGTTGGCACCAGTCTCTCAAATGCAACGGCGGCATGAAGAATAGAGAAGGTAATATAAATTGATTGCAATGATTCCATATAATGATATGCTGACTTTTTTCATATCTGCATTCGGCAGGCTGAGATCGATACCAGCAGCGGAAGGATCGGCAATCTTGGATCACAACGACGTAGTTGTGGTGAAGGCAATCGTAACCCAAAGCAAAATCCTTGCCAACATCTACATTTCGGTAGTAGCGACAACGGTGGATGTAGCAGTTGTGGCGTCCGATTTCCACCGGAATAAACTATGTACAGTCGATATGGACTGGCACTTTCGGAAAACCGACACCATCAAGACTCGGTTGAAGAACACTCTAGAAAAAGGAACTACGAAGCCTCCGATTGGATCTAATAAGAGGAAATTGATGGCGGAGGAACGTGAGATTGGTTTGAAGCGCAACCGAGCAGCTGGACTTGAACGACGATACAGAATCCAAGAGCGGTCGACCAGGCGCGGAAACGCTCCCACCAAACGTAGAGTAACAGCCATCGTACAATGTTTTTCGTTTGAATTATATGATGTTTCGCTAAATATATTACAGTGACCCAACAATTTATGAATCGGCAAAAATGACCACAGTTTATGGATCACTCCATTTGATCAACATGGTGATTCATAAATAGTGTACAAAATTTAAGGTGATTCATCGGTGTGGGGTCACTGTATCACAAAGTCGCAAAAACAAAAAAACGGCTAGTCAGGGTAGTTTCCGATTCCTCATCCTGCTCCTCTTAGAAGGAGGTCTCAGGGAAGGTTCTGATTACGATAGCGTCTAGCAATAGATCTCCTTCATTTCGGCATTGGGTTACTGCGGTATAGAAGCGTGCTGCGACTAATGGCAAAATCTCGTCTATATTCTACGCCTACAGGTAGTATCTCGATAGGCGCATCGAGGTCTTCAGAAGTAATGAGCATTGGGCCGTAGTTTGACTTTGGTTGTTATGGTGCGGGACGGCTCCTCCGGTGGATTCGAACATTTCTCTGAGGACGATCTGAGAATGCTTTTGGGCATTAGATCAATTCGGTTCGGTGTTTCTCGCATGATTTGGTTTGGGGCGTACTTGGGTTCTGATCCAGAGGCATTTCTATGGCCATTGCAGTACTGAAGTCGTTTGTTTCTTCCTAGCCCTCTTCAAATTCATAAAAAATATCCTGTAATCTGTTTTCGACCTGGTGCCACCGACGTCGGTCAGGTGCTATTTGAACCCCATAGTGGGGGAGCGTTTATTAGTCGAGGCGCTTGAAGTCGCGGGACGAGATTCCTCTTGGATTCTTGGCCTGGAGAGTATCGATATTCGAGAAGCGGATTACGATGGCATTTCAATCATCACGTCGGATGGCGAGAACGCTGAAGAGTTACTGAAAAGTACGGGTGGAGATCCGCATTCGGAGGAAGCGGGTAAATCGAGCAAAAAGAATAAAAAAGAAAGCAAATCTTCGTGTGAATGAAAAAGAAACGTCTGTTGGAAATTTAATCGCCGATTTTTGCAACGTTTCGAAAATTTAGAAATTCAATAACAATAAACAAGATTAGATTTCACAAATAAATATATAATCCTATTTTTATTTGAAATCATATCAATCACATACTTTCGGGTGACTTTCGTCCAGTCCGCTAGCAAGCAAACGGTCGTAATGTCCAAGCTTCCTCCAGTAAGTGTTCCGCACCGAAGGGATACTTGGTGGGTCAACATTATGGATAGGCATCATGCTGATCCTCCTTGAGGACGCACCCGTTGTTGCTGCTGCAGTCGAATCCATGGAGTGGAAGCGACATGCGAAACCATCAGGAAAAGATCCGCCGATGCAAGAAGTGTTTCCGAGATTTACTTCCTTCTGTGGAGCAGCGATGTTCGGGTGGTTGGAGCGTCTTCTTCTTGCAATTCATAGGATATGCTTTGACCTAGTGCACCTCAGCCACAGCCGCATCGAGGTCATTGGATGGGATGAGCGCTCCACGTTGATCCCGAATTCTGTCCCGGTCACCGAGGTTTGATTTCGGTCGGATTGGTAGGATCAAGGGGTTGCTCATTCAGCACACTTCATTTGTGCCGTGATTTTTGAGCGTCTGCCAATATGTGCCTAAACTGTGCAGGTTGTTTTTCAGTGTGTGCCGAAGTGTGCCGAACGTGCCGGAGGTGTGCCGAATGTGCCCAGTGGAATATTTTCTTAGAATGTTTTTGCGCTAATTATAATCCTGTCTATTTTTGGCGAATGTTGTTGGTCTAGTCGGTGTTTACCGACAAAATTCCACCCAGAACGCTTGTCTAGAATCTGTATGAAGGGATTTTTTGCAATCGTAAGTATAATGACAGTTTGATTCCATACCGCAAAGTTGGATTTCTATGTTGTGCCCTTGTGTGCCGGATTGTGCCGGCATGTGTGCCGAGATGTGCCGGCATGTGTGCCGGGCACAATGTGCCGAGTGACCAACCCCTTGGGTAGGAAAGCTTTTCCGCTGGCTTTGGACCTTACCCGGAATAGGCTTTTGGATATTAGAGCAATTTTTTGGTTTTCGGAAGTTTGGATTGGAACGTCCTCGGGTTCTGATCCAGAAGCGATGACCATTCCGGTGCTGGACTCGTTAATTTCTTCATACCTCTCTTCGGGTTTATAAAGAATATCGATCAATTTACGTTGAACAATCCTGAGTGTTCTGCCTCAAGTTAATGATCTCATTGAAAACTTCGTCGCACTGCGACAAGGACTGGAGTTTCCACTTCCGGTGCTGTTTACTGGCCATGGAGGCAACGAAATGAATGTGGCCGTTTTAAGGCCGCACGGGACGACGTGTAATTTTTCCTATCTTCTCTCTCTTTCTAACAATTTGCCTCGCGATTTTGGAGAAGCAAATATCAATTTCCACTGCACTGACGTAGCTGAAACTTTAGTCGATTGTGCACCACAAGTGAGCAAATGAACGATCAAATTTCTAGTCAATAATATGAAGTAGAAGTTGAGATTTGCATCTTATTAGCAACAGAGCAATGGCGGACGATTCAACCACCGTCCCGTCCGGCCTTAAACGAGACATCGATTGGAAGAAACTCCATCTGAAGTGTCGAGCCATCCGGAGGTTCCTTTTTATCCTGGTCATTGGAAGGATGAAAGAAATTGTCATTGGGGTTGCTGGAGGAGGCGTTGTGGTTCGTACCACCGATGTTCCGTTGGTGACGATGGCCCTTGATGGCAATGGATATGCAGGGAAACTATTTAGTATTTGACAACTACGAAACTATTATCCTGATTGCCACTAACCAGTGAATCTGAGAATTACAGTCTGTTTATAACACAGTCCCGCAAAGAGTGAAACCAAATCTACCTATCGAACTGTCAAATCGGCTACCTATCGAGCACGCCAGCAAAATTGTGAAAACAAAGTCGGGCGAAGAAGAAGAACAACACTCAAAAGAAGTTGTCTTTGCGTGTCTCTATATATACAGTCTCTAACTACGCCTACCTAACATGCATCGAGCGGGCCTTCCCAAACAACACAATGCGATTTCGCGGGCCATCCCCATCGACAAAACAAACCGATTTCCAAGCAGGATTCGACCAGGCTTCTGGTCGCGTTGCCAGTCACACTAACACACTCGCAAAAGATGAGCAGTAGGCCTACCTCGCCGCATGCGGGTCCCCTGGTTAAATGGGTGTTTCAAACAAGGTGTCAGAGTTTCCAACCCCTTGTGTTGAAAAAAGCATCATGTTGAAATATTTTTGTAAATAAATCCAGGTTAATCTGCCCTCGATATATCTCACTTATACTAGGCTAAGTTTTTATCAAAGTTATATTTATTGTACGTGGATTTGCTAACTGAACACGACGAATCAGAACCGTCGTTTTTGGAACCGCCGGTCGAATCGCCGTTCGATTGCAGAGCGAGACAGCAGCCAAACTGACACATCGCTTTGACATATTTAACGTAGGAGCAACACGTGCGTGAGATTTTCTCTCTCGGTTGGTGTGGTTTGTTTTGATCCTATCTGACATTTTCTTTTTCGTTGCTTATGCTGCCGGTGCTGCCAGCTGATGGAGGTAAGGATGGAGGAGCATAGTCGGAGGGGCACTCCAATGCGTTTTCGGAATAGTTTTGTCGAGATAAAGTTTTCGCCATAAAATTTTTGAAAAAAATCAAGTTTCAAAGTGCAGCAATAATTTTTTCAATGCGTTTTTCATATATTATTTTACAGAGAATCAGTGTAGAGGTTGTTTAACGTAATAATAGCATTAACTTAGAAGTCTATATTTTTACAAGAACGCATGGAAACGCGCCTTGAATTTAACGGCGATTCCCAAACAGCTCAAGCAAATTCCCTTGGAATTCATCTTCGAAGTAAAATCACAATAACTTCACAGATTTTATTCTCGGTTGAGAATCAGGTACGGTTAGTAATTTTACTATGGAATCGGTATTGTATTTTTTACGAATAATCAGACTTTGGCGACGAAATCGAACTCGCCCTAATCTGGTACTAACCTAACATTTATGACACATTTTCGCCTTCTTTCCCCGATTCAGGCGAAACCAGCTGATTTTGTAATGAAAACATAAACAGCTGGTAGCCGAGAACAATGAGGATGAACGTAAACATCGGTGAACCAACTGGTTTTGTTGTGTAAACATGACCAGCTGGTGGACCGAGAACGAAAGACCTTAATGGTAAACATTGAGACGGCCGGCGAAAACTGTCACATTATTGGGCGAGTTGCAAAAACCCTGCGACTGAGATTGACAGCGAAATCGAAAGCGAAATATGAGTACGACGAAATTTATCGCATCAAAGTCTAAGTCGAAAAAAAAATCGCAATAGTTTCTACAACAAAATTTATTTCAGTGTGGTTTCCCATTCGCAAATTTGAATTTTCCGTGCATCTTTTCAATGGATAACCCCCCGTCATGACGTTTTGTGACGTTCAAATATCTTACCTACGCACACCCCTGCGCATTCCGTTTATGGTTGTCATCGCGTTGTTCTGTCACCCGCGTTTCGGCCTCGTTTGCGAGCCTTTTTGACGAAGAAACGAACCGTCGTCCGTCGCCATATTGATCTCCGGGCCATTGCCCATCTCGCTCTCGCGCACTGAGGCGCAGCCTTGAACGGGAACGCTCCATCGCGACTTTGCTACGAGCGAACGAGCAGACTGTTCATAATCGTCTTCTTCTCCGTGTCGTTCACTGCTGCGTGCAGAACGAAGAAAAAATTGTCTGCCGAGAATTTTTGATGAACTTTTTGCCAACTTTTCTCGTTCCGGAACGAATGAAAAATGCCTGAATGCATAGCGCCAGTCGCGAGCTTTGGTTTGAATGTAAAATTGGCCGACTAGTGGCCCGTTCGAGCGGTTAAAATCCGGATTGAACTGCGAACGCGAGGAAGAAGAGTGGAAATTTTCCTTGCTGCTGCTGCCCGAGTCGACTAGGAAGAGTTTCGCGAGGTTGTGGTTCGTCGAGTCGAGAGCGAGAGGGCCCCATCACGGGAGCACACCGTCGTCGGTCGGTCGACTGGAAGACACATTTCGTCGAATATCGGAATCGGTGGTAGTGGTGGTGGTGCTGTGTGTTACGTGAAATCGGTGGCCTCCGGGAACAGGCGAAGGAACTACCTAACCCGTGTGCGCCGGAACTCGTGCGTTTGAACTTCGCAGTGACCATTGTTGGGAGGAAAACAGGAGTGAAACAGACGGGGGAAGTGCGCTAGTGGTGAAGAACAGTGAGTGAGTGTGATCCGGAAAGTGGAACGCATCGCAGCTTTGCGTCGTTGTTTCGGGGGGAGGCATAGCGCCTCTGCGAGTGTGTGTCAGTTTGCGGGTACTAAAGAGGAACGTCACTTTCTGGTGGCAGTCGTCACTAGGGGCAACAAATGTTCCGGCAGAATCGGTTCCGCGGAAGAGGTAAGTACTTCCAAGTGCATTAGGTTAAGGATTACCCAGTATTGATAAGTTTCATAAAGTAAGTGGGTGTTGGAACGAATAACTCAGTCGCAAATTTTGTGTTTTTAGTGTTATCTACGATTGGTGCGAAACTAGGTAGTGACTGTGTTGTTCTTGCTTGATAGTCGGTAAAATCCGTATCAATGGGAGATGGACGATGGACAGTAGTTTATGCTTATGTACGAAGCTTGTGTTTGGTGACGGGTAATTACGTATCTAGTGCTAGTGCTCAGCCCTTTTCAGATTGTTTACGTGACTCCCAAGTTGACATATCCTTACGTTCTGTTGCTAGTCGATTGCAGTATGTATGTTATCAAGGATATCTTCTCGATTCTAAGCAAGAGATGTGTACAGAATAAGTGATAAGCGCATGATTAGGTGGGAAGGATGTTGTGTTGGAAGTGTAATGTTTTCGAATTATGAAATTAAGGGTCGTAATATTGTAAACCAAATTTTATTTTTGAGGTTAGGATTTCTATGATAATGGCTACTAGGCTAATATGACTCAGTAGAGATCCTTATGATTGCTTATCCATAGGTCTTTTGATGTTTAATGCCATAAACTCCAAGCTCGTGTTTACTTGAACACTATCCTTGAGGCAATACATTTTTTTTTTATTACGCACTCATTCCGAACCAATCTAATGTCATAGGAAATGGGCAACGTTTTAAGAGTAGGAAACTTTTTGTCCACAAGTCTGTGAAGTAGAATGTGTTGCACAATCTGAGCTATCCCTGCATAAAAAAACCTAAGCTGCATATCTAAGAATTCTGATGCAACCATCGGGCAATTATAGATAAATATTATGAGACCACAGCTTAGATACATTCAGAAAAGTTTATAACATAAAGAAATTACATACCTACTTGTTAAATCTCTTTAGAGTTATTTCTCCGAGTCATGAGTTCTAGTAAATTAACACCGCTAGCCATGATGGTCTCCAATAGCGGAAGGTCCGAAAGAGCTTGAAACTATTGAGAAATCATCATGTCTACAGGTCGTAAGCCCTGATAAAGTGTGGAACGTTTTGATGGCTGTGATCCCTGACCATCATGTCAAAACCCAGGGATACCCAAGTGACCATACTGTTAGGGTGTAGGGGTTGCATGTGTGAGGCGCATATATTGACAGGCATTGCTATGGACCGTTAGGGCTGAGTAGGGTCGAAGAATGGATCTACGATTGCTGAATTATACTGAAAAACTCGTGATTCAGCAGTGGTGGCACCGCTTTCCGCTTTTGTTCGGCCTTGGTGGTTTGTGTGGGGTGGTGCGTGTCGGTGTGTGTGTGCTTTGTGCGTGTGGTGCTTACGGCTTCAGCAGGGTGGTTACTTGGGTAGTGTGGGATAATTGGGTTTGGGACTGAGGGGGTCGTCGTTGATAAGGCCGACATCATTGAGTGCTCAGTGTTGGCGGTTGTATTGGTGACGATTTCTTCAGCCTTAAGATCTCATTTATACCACGCACAGATTTTTGGGAAGAGGGAGTACTTTGTAATGCAAGAGAGGGACTTAAACTCTGCGTTACGGGTTGGGCGAGGTCATGCAGATAGACTCAACCCAGGTGACCGTGCGGCTCGGACAGTGATGCATGAATGAGTGCGGTGTGGGTGAGGTGCGCTGCCCTGTGGGTGCAGTTGAGTCCGGGTTGGAGTGGAAAGAGACCCTTCTCTACTCTAGGTCGGGTTCGGTTGTACGGGCGTGGTAGTGTTTGTCTTATTTGTGCCGTGTTGTGCGTGATTTGCGGCTCGAGCTGTGTGGTTACTTGGGAAGTATTGTGCTCTGTAATCTAGATTTTGGTTTTAAGGTGAAGCTAAGGCTGGGCTGTGCCTCGGATTTGTTGGGCGCAGGTCGGGAGAGCTGGTGGCAGTTTGTGCTGGGGGGTTTACTCGATTGGTTATTCACTGATGGTGGCCAGTCGATCGACTTATCGGCGCTGCCTGTCATTTGGTTCTTGGGGTTTGTGCTCTCGAGGTTCGGGGCGTTGCTTCGTTGTATCTTCGCTTTAATACTAATATTCCTTGTTTGATTTAACTGACTGTTTTCTACAGGCGTTTAACTCATTCTATTTCATAGATTGCCAAATTTAAGGGTAATGGTTCAATAGGGTGTTAGCTATCAGAGTGGATTAGAACGAGTTGGCGCCTACAATACACCAACACTGACACACACACTCCAATACTTACACGCACACATGCACCTACAACTAGCTGTAAAAGACCAGTGGGCGGGACAATGGTGCCTACCCAACAGTTGTAGGTGGGGTGTTTGGCTTAGCTACATGACTTGGTCCGGCAAGCCCATAAACATCAATTGGTAGACGTATTGCCTAGTGAAAAGACAACGCAGATGGGCGAAAGCCAGGGGATGCGTTGATAATAGCAGAATAGCAGAGTCATGAGTTCTAGTAAATTATCAGGAAATTTCATTACATCAAGAAAAATCCCGTAATTTTTGGGAAATTGAAATCGATTGGGTTTTTAAATTTAAAAAAATGTATTGATTTTTTGATTTTATACAAAAGAACACCTTTCTCTGAACCACTATGATTTTTTTCAGATTTTCAGAACTTTATTTTGGTACCTTAAATCGATTTCAACGAGATTTTTCGAAATTACCTTTTGACAGCTGGGTAATAGCCTGGTACACGGTTTATATGGGAAAATATAAAAAAAAAATTGCAAAACTTCAACTCCTGTATACTTTTTGAGTTCCATTTTGGTCCCATATCAACTGTGCATTATTTCAAATCGATCTAAGAAACTATATTTTAGCGCCCACCATTCATAGTTTTTCATACGATTTACTATGGGGAAAATTTACTTCAAAGAAAAATCGCTTGAGGTCACCCATTGATCCCTAAAAATAAGTCGTTGAATGATTTCTATAGACAACTTCACGAGGAATCAGACCTCCGAAGACCGCAAAGCGATGCGACATTCGTGGAAAAAGTTATTAAGCCTCACCCGAACGATAAAATGACGAGATTTTATTATTTATTGTTATTCCTTACATGTTAAACAGCGTTGGCATGTCATTCGGTTTTCGGTCAATAACTTTTTCCACATACCTTAGATCGCTTTGCAGTCTTCAGAGGGGTTATTCCTCATAAAATTTCCAACAGAAATCATTCATCGATTTATTTTTAGGGGTTAAGGGGCAACCTGTGGCGATTTTTCTTTGAAAAAGTGATTATCCCCATAGTAAATCGTACGAAAACTTAAATCGGCTGGCGCTAAAATATAGTTTCTCCGATCGAGCTGAAATTTTGCACAGTTGATATGGGGCCAAAATGGAACTCAAAAAGTGTACAGGAGTAAAATGTCTTTTTGTGTCCCACGCTACTGGGTAACTGCTTGCCCAGTACAACATGCAACGAGGAGTGATTCGACAAATCGCTCTCACACTAACTTCAAACTGATTTTTAAATAGGATCCCGGGTATCAAAATTCATGAAAATTTGGATTTCATCTCAGTTTGGTATGCAGATTTAGAATATAGAATTATCTCAACAACGTTAAAGAAGCCAATTGTGGATTGCTGTTTGCCATACCTGATTCATGATGTACCTAATACTAACTTTCAATCCTGAGCACCCATCGCCTTGACCTGTGGCCAGGTCAAATTTCTGTCGACTTCCTTTATTTCCTTGTTGAGCTGTGTGAGCATGTTTCTGCTGTGATGTCCTGATGGGTTTCAATCTAAAACTTGCATGAACATTTCGTTTCCAACCCTGTGTAGAGTGTGGCCAACCCATTTCCACTTTCGCTCCCGAGCTTCTGTCGCTATCGGCCTTTGATGGCATCGACGATGGAGCTCCACGTTGGAGATCCAATTGCAGGGCTGTTACAACAGTCGCTGATTTCGCGAAAATCGCGATTTTTGCGGATATGTCGCGGATTTATGTGTCACGACGCGGATTTCGCGGATCCTTCAAATTTGGTCGCGATTTTCGCGGACTTGTCTGAATTTTGTCGCGTAGTCTGCGAATGCCTATCTATATGGTTTTGAATAATTTAAAACCGCATTACAGTCACGTTCCAGCAAATATAATTGTAATTTACATTAAAACTGTTTTCAATTTCTTTCAATCTTATTTCCTTCGAAGTTTCTGTCAAACATATTTTGCAGCTTCTATGTAGTTTCTGTTTTAGGATTTTTTTTTTCTTAAAACTTAAATGTAAATAACTTTGTTAAAAACATGAGAGACGAACCAGCCCGGGCTAAAAGTCTCTATAATAAAGTTATAATAATAATACATTTTATAAACTTTATCATTCGCAAAGTTGAACTCGGTGCGATATCAAAACAATTTTTATGATTAAGAAACATTATGATTAGAAACCACAGTTTGATAAGCGTAGTAGTAAGATAGCACAACTTTGATAATCTGTTTTATTCCAATGGTTATTAAAACTTCAAATTTAAATTTTCTCCTGTGACTAAAATTGCTCTGTTCAAAATTCCTCTTTGTCAAAAATAGTACATAGTTCTTTTTGTCAATCATCGAATTATTGATTTCTAGTTACTAAAGGTTAAAAAAACGTTGTCCTTATTCAAATTATGAAGGCTTGCTTTCATGAACAATATTAAAGATGAAATTTTCCCAAGCATAAAATTTAATCTGGAAATTAATATTAAAAAGCTATTCGTTGGTTCTACTTTTTTATAACTTGTCCAAGTTAAACCAAATCACTGTGCTTTTTGTTTCTGAAGCAAGGTATGGTTGTTCCTTGCCACCCCCGCAAACACAAAGTCTTATATGATGTTGAATAGGATGCTAAAGTGGAGGCCATATGCGTACATGCTTCCATTTAAGCACGTGTAGAGTGTGCGTATATCACCTTCACTTTTGCATGCTATTCAGTATCATATGCGATTGTGTGTTGACTGGCTCTGAGCCCTTCTGTGAAATCCTACACTTTGAGAATGCTCTTTAAAAATAGAACTGACGAAATATACGATCAGTTGAATCAATTCAGGATTTCCCAAAGGTTCACGCGGGGTTTCTTTTGAAGTTTTACCTGAGACTTCTATTAGAGTTCTCCCGGGACGTTTCTTTTTTATTTACCTAATCAACAGGCTAAGATTTATTTTTCTTCTGGCTGATATTTCTCATAGAGTTCGTCCCATTTTTTGTTCAGAGACTTTTTCAGGCTTTTATGCATAGTTGTTTACCGCAGTTAACCACCTGAGATTGTTGCGGACTTTCTCGGGATTATTCACAGTGTTTTTCCCAGAATCCATACCCACAAATGTTTCATGATTCTTGATGCTAGTTCAGGGATTCCTTTGTTAGTTGCCCTTGGAGTTCTTGCAGGGATTGAAAGCATTTTTTCAATATTTCTGATAATATTTCGGAAAATTGTTGTGAGAGTAATCCCAGGGAGGAAGTATTGAGGAATCAAGAAATTCCGGGAGAAGCTACGGGCGAAATCCCATAAAGAGATCCAAAGAAATACTGGAAAAAATCTCTGAAATAACTTCACCAAAATTCCCGAGAGAAACGGATGGAAAGCTATCCCGATAAACCACTAGAAGAAATTCCTAATAGAACTTTGTATACTTTTTGGAAGGATCTCCGGGAGGCATCCAACGAGAAATTGGAGCATATCAGGAAAACCTCTGAAAGAAATGCTATGATCAACTGTCAGAAATCCCAAAAGAACACCGAATAATTCTCGGAAAGAACTATTTTTCGGAGTCTATTACGTATTGGCTCTTACCTAGTTTCCAACTTTAATACATTCATCGAAGAACTAGACGGGCTTGGTGGTCTAGTGGCTACCGCTTCTGATTCGTATGCAGAAGGTCATGGGTTCAATCCCTGGCCCGTCCTTTTCATCCTACTTTGTATCTTTCTATCCACTTTCTCTCGCTCTCTCTTCTCTACATATACAACTCATGTATATTCATATGTTCATAGCCATCGCTAGAACCAGAAACGAATTGAAAAAAGTCGTTTCCCTCCCTTCCAACTTCCACTCACAGCACACTGTATATATAACGCCTATAAGTTATGCAACAAAAGCGTGCTGTGCCGCTTGACCTTATTCACCTTATTCACCACACAATCTATCACGAACACTATAAATAACCCTATCCATGGATCGCATCACCGACCCAACGGTGACTCCCAGATCTCCCATCCTTTCCGTCTAACAAATACCCCAGTCCGTGCGGGTTGTGGGGACGCAGAGTGCTCTCGGTCTCTAGTAGCAACAACCAGTACACTCTAACATTCCTTTCCCTTCCCAGCTGACTATAAGGACTTGGCCGGCGCCGTTATTGATCAAATATGCATGAGCTGCTAAAATTGCACTTTGAGAATAAGTGGAATGTCCCAGCCCCTTATTGAGTTGGATCTCAGTGCAACTGGTACCAGTTCAGATCAATCACGGAGGAGCAACCATTGACATGTATAGTCAGAATTGATCGAATTGATCGTTAATACATTCATCGAAGAACTCATGGGAAGAATTCTTTGAGAAACTGCGAAATGAGGTGTTCGGCATAAAAAACAGTTCAGTTTCAAAACTATGTAAGCTGTAAGGCATTTAACGGTGATACGGTCTGTTTTTGATTGTTAGCATGTTTTTTTTTGAAAGAAATTTTAGGTGCAAATGTCAAAGCAATTGACCTAAAAGAACTCCGAGAAAAATATAACAATATTCTTTAGCCGATTTTTATTTTGCTTTTGAAGAAATTTTGCAAAAAAGTTCTAGAAGATTGTGAGATTTGGTAGAATTGCTTGGATAATAAACCTTGTGCATTTTCCGGTAAATTTTCATTCTTTCCACCAGACTATAGGCTAATGTTGAGCTGAATAAATACAAATACAAAATACAAATACAGTAATACTTGGGTTTTAGACCCCAAATTGTACCAAAGGTACGTCAGAATTGCCCGAAGGCCATACAAGCTTTCTTGAATCTGAACTCAACGTGAGGTGTCCGGGAACGCTTGGAATCAAACATAACTCTTTTATATCCTTCAAAAGAAGAATATTAAAGATGTTAACAAGTCCAAGGCTTGTGCAGTCTCTGATGTGTGTTCCAATGACCACCCGTATTTATACTACCTTAGGTAGACACAATGAAACATTTAGGTACTGTAATGAATAGTATTTCATGTAGGTAGATATCCTATGCACACAACCATTAGGTAGACACTACAGTCCTTTCCCCTTTAGAAAACTCAGAAAGTCATCACCAAAATAATGAAAAAAGCACAGATAAAATGACGCGTCCGTCACTTTCAAAGAACATATCTGTTCGCTAACAACTACAAAAACAAAAAGACGATTTCGCTATCCCAACATCGGCAACTTTACCAAAAAATAACACAAATCCATTCACCAAAACATAACATATGACAACTCCGCCACAAAAGAACAATTTCGTTCACCACAAAAAATAACATTTCGTTACTACCAAAACAAACAGACAATTTCGTCAATGCAACATCGGGCAAAAAGAACATTCTGTTCACAACATAATGGCAATTCTACCATAAAAGAACAATTCCGTTCTCCACAAAAATAACAATTTGTTATTACAACAACCTGAAAACCAAACACGTTCCTTGATCCTCGTCGCCACTTTTATATCCTTCAAAAGAAGAATATTAAAGATGTTAACAAGTCCAAGGCTTGTGCAGTCTCTGATGTGTGTTCCAATGACCACCCGTATTTATACTACCTTAGGTAGACACAATGAAACATTTAGGTACTGTAATGAATAGTATTTCATGTAGGTAGATATCCTATGCACACAACCATTAGGTAGACACTACAAACTCCAATGTATTTTACCTGTTCAGTCGCATCGATTTCAGAATCAAAGAGACGCAAAGGTCAAACGCCATTACGGTTTCGCCTTTCCGTAAAAAGAACAATAGATGTTTTACTCGGATTAACCGAAAGGTCATATTGGCGACACCAACTCTCAAATACCTGTAGAGCGCTTTGCATCAGGTCGAAAAAGGGGGTGATTGCTGATGCATATTCCTACTAACAATGTTAGATAGTCGTCGGCAAAACCATAAGTAGGAAAACTGCTATTATTGAGTTGCCTCAATAGCGTATCTGCTACGAGATTCCACAGAAGCGGTGACAAGACCCCCTTTGGGGTCATCCACAAACACTCAATTTCATAATCGCTGCTTAACGCAATGTCGAGAGGAGATGTCGGTTTTTGAGCCTATTGTTTCCCTCATCTGTAGAGCCTTTTAACCACTGCGACCATTATTTAGAAATATTGTGGTGAGCCTAACTTGCATGTTCAAGATGACGGTGCCAAATGGAACTTACCTCGACCGTACATAGATTAACCGTTGGGGTAATAGGGTCTGCATCCAACTGGAGCTCATAAAGGTTTCCTCTTAGAATGCGTTTCTGCAATGACTTCGCCTTCGTGCTTCAAAATACATTTGTCTTGTCCATTATGTTTCATGAACAGCAACTCGATACCGGCCTCAGATAGCTTCTTCACCGAAAGTAGGTTGCCACACAGGTCCGGGAGGTAGACCCATTTTCCATCTCGAATCGAATTACGACCTACGTGACTCCTAGAATTTCTCTTTCGTATTCACAAACCAACGATACGTCATCCTTTACAACATCCACTATGAACAGTTCTGCCATTTTTCTCAACGACTAAATACTTCTTGCTGTTGACCAAATGGTCACTACAACCCGAGTCCACGTAGAACACCACCTTCTTGGACTTCTTCACGGATTATGATACGACTTAAACTTTTTGGATTTTAGCACTTAGCCCAGGGCCAGCGTTGGGAATGCAACTTACTCATTTATTGAGTTGTCCCGTTTTAGCTCAGATTTGTATGAATCTCATTCATTTCTTAGCATGTGAAAAGGGCACTATAAATTTGATCTAGTCTAATACAAATGCAGCCAGTACGAGAAAGCATCCTGAAAAGTAATTACTATGGTAAGGTTACATCCAATTACTTTTGTTGTCTATATTGAGGCTTGCAGCTACTACATATCAAAGACTATCAAAGATATGACACAAGTGTCAAAGCGGGCAAGCCTACTGCGTTGTATTTCCTGCAAAAATGATTCTAAAAAGTGCTTCGAATTTGAAACGTTATTCTTCTGTCGAAGCAATTCTCGAATGTGCACTTTTTTATCACACTTTTTGAGTGTACTACACTGAAGTTTTTTTTACGACGGTAATGGTATCTCGTAATAAAACCGCGTTATTTAAAAAAACGTCGTAAATGTGGTTCTGACTATTTTACGCGTGTTTTTTGAAAAGGGGGCATCCATAAAGTACGTCACGCTTTCTGAAAAGGGGTTCTGAAAAGTGTGACAAGCAATGTATTGAGTATAGGAAAAACCCGTACGAAGGGGGGAGGGGGGGGGGGTTAAAAATTCTCATTTTTAGCGTGACGTACTAAATGGATGCTCCCAAACCGTGGATTTTTTTTACGACGGTTTTTAAAATAACGCTTTTTTTACATTGGTTTTTGAAATAACGCGGTTTTTTAGGACGGACCGCATAAAAAAAAACTTCAGTGTACCGTGGAGGGCCCATATTCTGCGCATCTAAGATTTTTTGAATTTCAATCTGCTATAACAAATTCCAAATCGAACCGATTTGGCTGAATTTTTGATTGCACATAGTTATTAGCTTTGTAAATGAGGGAAAAATATAATTCTTATACAAAACACTCAATTTATATGTAAAATCATGAAAATTCTAAAGTGTGTCTCTGTTCCTAATTCTGCGCACCCATTTTTGGAATGTTCCTTATTCTGCGCACTAATGTTCCTAATTCTGCGCACATGCGAAAAACTCTAAAAAGAACATATTGTAATGAGAACATGATTCATAGATGAAATTCAATTGAATTCTTTATTTTCAACTTTTATACGACATTACGACCATATCGGAACTTTGCATGTCCTCAACATTGATACTACCGACTTTGATTACTAAGCAAATGGAATTTTAATCATAATACACAAAAGGATTTTGTAGCATTATCGAATACTACTACGTAAAGCTTTTTAGTATTCGCATACGCACATTTTAGTAAAATTTACTTTCTAAAGGCAATATAAACTTTTTCGCCATGACAAGGTGGCACAATCTTTGTTTGCAAACTGAGACTTCTTTCTTGTCTAACTCCTGGGTTTCCACTGTTAAGAAAATTCCATGTAAACTCACATCATATATCGCATTTGACGAATGCTTGCATGAATCCATAAAATTTTCCCCGAGGTTGATAGCAAATGTTTAAAACAAGTGGTTAGTCCGGTCGAACTATCGGATCAAAAATTCAAAAATCGTAAATTAGCCTTCAAAGTTCATTAACTAACTTGCTGAGCCGTAATTACATTCACCGGATTGCTAGAAACATAGAATATCCTAGTTATAACTATGGTGGCATTTATATGATGTTTGTTTATTAATTATATTTTCAAAACTTAGTGTTGAAATGTCTGCGCAGAATTAGGACCACTATTTAATACCGATTCCTAATTCTGCGCACCTAAGAAGAAAAAGAAGATTAAAAAAAGAAGAAGAAAACTCAATTGTTTTTTGCCGATTCTGATTCTTCGAAGACAGCAGTACAGGATGCGCATGGAAAAGCAGACATTCTCTTCACTATTTATGTCGCAAAATGCTTCAGCTCATGAAGCAACTTTTTAGCAGTTTCGCTAACGGACACAGATTTCAGGCAATTTATAGTACTTGCAACATCATTTTATTTTTTTACAAAATAATGATCGTTGATTTGAAAAATTTTTCTTCACAAACTTTTTCATTACTATTGAAGCAATATTCAAAAAATATATTTGAAGCTAATATTGAACTAGCGTCCGTGATTTGATGGTATATTCGAGAAAGTGCGCCGAATTAGGGACTGCGCAGAATTAGGGCCGGTCACGGTACATATTACTATTACATGAAATTGCTGCTGTATACTAGCCATATTTTTGATTTGCTATCATTTTGTATTCCGAGCAATGTCTAATGATTGATTGGATTGTCCGAGATAACTTGTGCAACCCAAATTCCAAAAGGATAATAGCATTTTTGGATACTTTACTATACTAAGAATATCATGCGAATTAAAAAAAAATCGTTAGTTCGAATGAGTGTAATCAGTTTCGTACCTTTTAATTCCGCCCTAACTGCTTATCCTTTGACAGATACGCGTATTTCGACTACCACTTGTAATCTTCCTCAGTGTCAGTTATCCACTGAGGAAGATTACAAGTGGTAGTCAAAATACGCGTATCTGTCAAAGGATAAGCAGTTAGGGCGGAATTAAAAGGTACGAAACTGACTACACTCATTCGAAGAGGGTATTCTGCTTAGAGGGTTCGAAAAGTCGGTACAAAATCGTTAGTTTTTAATACTACTGATGGGATCAATTGAATGGTCACAGTTGGTGTGCATCCCAGAAGGTGTTCTAAATTTAGCAATAATTATCCTCACGATAATAGGCTCCCACGTGGGCGGGGACTTGAGCGCTGATCAGAAAACAAACTCTACGGTGACTAGAAGCGTTGACTTCCCTTAGGGCAGAGTAAAGCAAAATGTTATCCGATGACAATCTGTGTTCTCCGAAGTTCGGCCAAATGACTGCTCGGCCCAAGGATTTCAAGCCTATTACGGCATACCTCACTGGCAAGGTTTGTCATTTCCAATTCTGCTTTGTTGTCATAATCAGGAAAAGTGGTGTATGTTGCATTGAAAAGTCAGCACATTTTTTGTTATCATTCGTCAAATAATTTGACATCATTTGATTGTTTTAAACATGTTATATTTACTGCTAAATTCAATGCAGTTGAAAACCGGAATTTTCAATTAGTCAATGGTTTTGAACTAAGTTCATGCATCGGATCTTACTTCAGTTTCTGACACAATTATGCGTAGACACAACAGCCTAGAACGTTCATGTAACGGCCCTGAAACCGCCTGAATCACACTGTAATGTTTCTGAAATCTGCTAGAATCCCCTGAAACGCCCTGGAACACCTCTGGAACTCTTCTCAAAGCGCATGAAACACTTTTGAGCGTCTTGATCCTTCCGATACTCTTTGAGATCCCCTGGAACATTTTTGAAATGCTTTGGAACCCACGGAACACCACATAAACGCTCTGGAAGCCCCTGGAACCAGTGTAGCAAAAAACCAAATCAATCATTTAACCCAGTAACCAACAAATCTTTTCAGTCGTTTTTGCTCCTATTCATTTTAGGATTTCAGAAGCGTTCGTCAGGTTTTCAGAGGGTTTCGTTTCAGGGGTGTTCCAGGAGGTTTCATGGGGTCGCGGAGGGTTCAATTGTGTTAAAGGTGTTTTACACGGGGTTTCAGGAATGCCCCACGGAAATTCAGGAAGTTTTAAAAGGGATTTCAGAGGGTTTCAGGGGTGGTTCAGGAGTGTTCCAGGGGGTTTCAGGAGTGTGGATTTCAGGAGCGTTTCCAATAGGTTATAGGGGTGTTCCATGCAGTGTTGCGAATTTTCAATATCATTCGACTTGAAAAGCTGAAATGTGAATCATTCGTAGACCGTTTCATATTGCACTTTTCCACTATTATATTATTTATTAAGTTCTATGGTTTTGATTATCATAAAAGTATTTTTTCATTTTTTTCCGAGTCCTAGTTAGATCAATCTTTTCACAGTGTTGATTATAGGTGGACATCATCTGATTTAGTGGACCAAATTTAGCGTAATTGCTATGATGAAAATCTACAGCAAATAAGTTTTTACTACGCAATTGGCGATTTGACAATATACTGGACGAATCAATGCGTTAAGTGGCAATATCATTAATAAACGACACTATTTTTTTTTAAGTGAAAATTTTACCTGTCCCAATTATTTTGACTATCCCCTGTATAGTTCAATCAATAAATTGACAAGTATCATCGCATTACATTGACATTGTTTGGTATTGGTATTCTGGTAAAATGAATTGATAAGCTTCGGAATGTAAATATTAAGAACGTTTTGTTCATATTAAATCTAGAATGTACTTTATTGGCACGTATTTCCGCGACAGCTTTTAACTAGAAAGTTTAACAAACTAATTTGAGGAGTATGTTATCATTTAATACTACATATTGTAACATTGTTTATTCTTTACTATTTGTCATACAAAAACATTCATCATATATCTCACCACATTATAAAAAAAAACATCAGTATTGCTTAAGACGTGATTCCCATCAACAAATCCGTGTAATACTCGTATTCGTTTTCTTCTTTTGGCTCAATTGCAGAATGTGGATACACTAGCGGAATCCGTATCGTATGTGGCTAACCCAGTCAGTGATGCAAAAGCTGTGAACAAAATCACCTACTACAGATTGCACATCACTACGCCAACACGGAAGTTCACAAATATCCACCACTAGTGACAAGTGATAACCAATAGAAGAGGGAAGCTAAATACACATATACCGACATACAGCCTCGTCCTATGCGTAGCATAGAACCGAAGAAGAGTTTACTGATATTAAATATTCAGTAACTAATCACTCAGAGTGTAGTATCTTGAATAAATGTCAACGAAGTGTAATCAAATTACCAAAGTAGTTTAGTGCAACATTACCGAACAACAAAAGAAAGTAGTAGAAGAAGCTTTGCATTTTCTTGTAACAA
>NW_026917165.1:0-25000 GCF_035046485.1 Aedes albopictus
ATTTCGCCGATATCCAATTATCCGGGTCCATTAGAGCTATGAGAGCTCAGAAGAGGGTCAGGTGCCAGCCGCTCTCGGGGGGAAGAGCAACTGACAAAGTACCGGGGCTGGGATCGAACCCATGACCATCCGCTTATGAAGCGAACGTGTGGACCACTACGCCACGGGCCCCGGCGACTACTACGGCAGTTCTCCCGGAAAATTTCCCTGGGATTTAAAAAAAATCCCTTCAGTGATTCTTCCAGAAATTTCTTCAAGCAAATAGGGTATGTGTGCCATCAGTAATCTCACGCTCCCATATTCATGCTATTCGAAAACAGACGATTACGGCACCGATTGATTCCGTTCTTTTTGTTTTTATGGGTGCTCACTTCTAACAAAAAATACAAAAATATGAAACAAAACAAACAGCGCTTCAATCCTTTGTTTTTCGTGGGATGAAAATGGGGGCCACATGCTTAATAAGGGAACCAATACCCTATCCAGGACTTCCCCCAGAGGTTCTTCCAGAAATTCCACAGGGGATTTCTCCAAGAACATCTATTGGCTTCTTCAAGCAATTCCCATAGGATTCCTTCAGAAATACTTCAAGGGATTTCTCCTGGCATACTTTCTTGCTGCTGGAAGTCTTCCTGAGATACCTTAAAAAATTCCTCCTGTGATTCCATCAGGGATTCCTCCAGTATATTTCTACCGATTCTGTCAAGGAGATTGGGTATTACTTCAGGCATATAAGTTCTAGATATAATTTCTTTTTAGGATTTTAGGAATGTCTACAGATATTCCAGCTGGGATTCCTCAAGCAATTCCTGCGGTTCTTCCAGCTATTCTTTCTTCAGAAATTCTAACCTTGGTACTTCAGAAACTATGCTACGAATTCTTCTAGAGCTTTCTCCTGTTTTTTTGCTGGGATTTTCCATAAACAATCTTCCTTGAATTAGTGCAGAAACTCCTTTTAGCCTTCTTCCAAGAATACCTTATATCTCAAACAACTTCTCCTGCGATTCCTCTAGAAATTCTTACTATACGTCCAGAAATTCTTCTAGTGATTCCTTTACGAATTTATCCTAGCATTGTGGCTGGAATTTTTCCGGGAAATCTTCCTGGGATTCCTTCAGCAATTTCTCCTGCAATTCCTTCAGGGCCATCTCTATAGATTCCACCAGTTCTTGCAGGGACTTCTCTAGGTATTCCAAGGATTTTTTCTTTGGATTCCCCCAGGCTTTCCTGATGGGGTTTCTCTAGAAATTCCTGTATAGTTTCATCCCGCAATTCCTCCTAAGATTTCTGCTGAGATTTCTATAATGATACATCCCAGAATCCTTCTAAGAATACCTCCTGTGTTTTTTCTGTGATTTCTTCAGAAGCTCTCCGGTGATTCCTCCACAAATTTTTATCCAAGGATTCCCTCATAAATTTCTCATGGGATTCCTCCAGGAACTCCTCTTGGCCTTCCTCCAGGATTTTCAGCTGGATTTCTCAAGCTATTCCTGCTGTGGTTCTTCCAGAAATTCCTCCTAGGACTCCCCAGAAATTCTTACTGTAATACCTCTCGGAATTCTTGTAGGGATTCTTCCTGGGATTTTTCCAAATATTTATCATTGGATTCCTCCAGTAACTCCTCTTGGCTTTCATCCAGGAACTCCTCCTGGGATTCCATAAGCGATTCCTGCTGCTTCTAATGTTTCATGAATGCCTCCTAGGTCTCCTCCAGAAATTCTTATTACGATACCTACAAGAATTTCTATAAGGATTTCTCCTGGCATTCTTGCTGGGATTCTTTTAGGCAGTTTTCCTAGGATGCTTCCAGAAATGCCTTTGATTTTTCCAGGGACTCATCCAGAAATTGCTCTAGAATTTTGATTCATGGGTTACTCTTAAAAATTAATCGTGGTTTTACTCCTGGAACTCCTCTTGGCCTTCTTCAAAGAATGCCAGCTGAAAGAATCTCAATATAAACATCAGAGGAATCCCTAAAAGAATTTCGGGAAAAGTTGAAATTTCCAGTGAAATCCTAGGAGGTATTACTGAAGAAATCTCTAGTGAAACCCTATAGGAATATACGGGAAAAACTTATAATTAATTAGAAGGCAAAGAATGTTGCTATTTGACGAATTGAGAGACGAATTTGTGAAAAATCGAGTTAGGAATACAACCTACGACTCCGTATTCGTTAGACCGCAGTATGGCCATTTCTTTGAGAGTTCCTTCGGCATGGTTGTTTTTTTTTAATTTCTGCGGTAATTTCACTGGAATTTATTTTTTTTTTCTTAGGATTTTTTAGCTATTTCAATGGCTCCAACTATTTCTGCAATTTCTTTTTCAGTTATTATGCAAATTTCTCAGGCAATTTTATCGTGATTTAATTCAAGATTAAATTGTATTTTATTTTTTTTTATTTTTATTTACGTGTATTTTAACGTTTGCTAATTCTACACTACTTCCGAAAATTGCTGAACTGGAAATTCGGGTATTCCCAACTGGGCTTGCACAAAGAAAATCCTTTGAAATTCACGAAAAACTTTCTGACAGAATCCCGGAAAAAATTCTTTCAAAAATATCTTAAAACTTTCAAAGTAGTTACCAAAAGATTTCTATAAGAATTACCAGAGAAATTCCTGAAGAAAATATTAAGGCTTTTTTTAAGAAATTGCCCAAATCCAATCTCAAAATAAATTGCTGAAACATATTCTATAAACATTTCTGCAAACATTCACAAAAAAATCGAAGAAATTCTCAAAGAATTTCCCAAAATCATCAAAGGAATTTTTGAAAAAAATAGTAAGAATTCCTGAAAATAATTGCCGTAGAGTCCCCGTTACAAGGATTTTCTTTTTTCAAATAAATTTCCGAAGGAAATCTCGAAGAAATTTGCCGAATTAATTTCCAAAGGAATTACCGAAGTAGTTCTCTAAGTAATAATCGAAGTTTCCAAAATTACCCAAGGCATTGCTGATGATATTTCCAAATCAATCTTCAATGCATGTAACATCGAAGCTGCCGAAGGTATTCCAAAATCATGTGCTGCAGGAATTCCGCACACAACTACTAAATAAATCTAGAAGAAATTGTCTAAAGAATTTTCAATAAAATTATTGAAGCGATTTATGAGAGTTTCCGAAGGAGCTTTTGAAAAAATTGGCGAAGGAATACCGGATAGCATACGTTGATAATGATAGTCCAAACTATCGACAAAAATACAAAAAAAAAGTAGAATGACTGTAAAATGAAAAAAAAAAAAATGTGAGGAAGTTCCCAGAGTCATTGTCGAATGAATTACTTAAGGCTTCACTAAAATAATTCCCAAAAGAATTTTCTGAAGAGTAATTGGAGCATTGGAAAAGTTAATATCATTAGAATTGCTTACATTAACAAAACAATGCTTGAAAGACTACTAAAAATTGACGAAGGAACTCCCGAGAAAACATTTCAAAAGGTTTTGCCAACATAATAAAAAAAGCTGAAAATACTCCTAGTCCTAATGGAATTTCCGATGAATTTTTTAAAGAATGCGTGAAAGCTGTTTCGTATTATATTCCAAACATATTACTACATAAATTCTTTAATAAATTTTCGAGGGAGATCCAAAGGATTTACTGAAAAAATTGCAAAAGAATTGAGATAAATTGCAAAACAATTTCCAAATAAATTGCCGGGAATATTTCCTGAGGAATTACCGAAAGAATGTTTTGCCGAAAACACAAATTTCTTGTATTATACGTACAAACCAGACTCGCTACAATGTTGGTTTTACGTAAGTCAAAATTTGCGGGCTATTTTTTCCTGCGACGCAGTATATCATTATACTAAAAAATTGAGGGTGGATCGGTATTTCCTTTTACAAAAAAAGCAAAACAACCAACCTGAAAACCGATAAAACTGGCACCTTCTAGGCACCCCCTAGGAAAAAATCCTAGATACGCCAATGCAAATCACACTCTACTCTAAATGCACTTCGAAACCAACGCTAGATCGAAACAAATCGGAACAAAATTCGTCTTTCTGACGTACAGCCTATTTGAAAAAGAGGCTGCATGTCATCATACACACAAAGATCAGCTCGGTATTTTCTCCATCTTTTTACTGAGTTCTCAACAGCAGATCTAACTCGGTACGCTCGGTTGTTTATTTTCCGGATATTCTGTAAATGAGTTACCGAGCTCAGCTAATAAACTATCAAAAGTTACAGATGAACGGTAAAAATCGCTACAGGTGAACGAAAAATACGATTATCGAGTATACCGAGATAAATCTGCTGTTGAAAACTTAGTAAAAAGATGGAAAAAATACTGAACTCAGTAAAAAAAATACTGAGCTGGAACATCTGAATCTTAATGTGTAGTGTTCAATGTATACTTTCACACTCCACAGTTATTAATTCAGGGCTTTCCTTTCTATATGGTATTTTATGTATATAATCAAATAGGGTAAAAGCACTAGACGTCACCACTGCTCTAGTCTTCGCCCCCTCCATACAAATTCCATTTTATGTATGAAGTGACGAAGATTAGATCAGAATTTAAGGGGGGGGGGGGCGAAGTCTAGTGTTTTACGCTACCTATATCTATATTTATAAAATGAGACAACAAAACTCCCGAACGGATCAACCAATCAGCATGAGCATGATTCACAAAAGCCTGATTGTTCCACATGATCGTGTAGGTTGCAATACAAGTTGACATTGTTGAGCTAAAATGTATAGACATTCTACAATCTTAAGCGCGTTAAACCTCATTTTTAAATATGTGCATCATTTAAATGTATTTTGTGGTCTGAACATTATGCACTTGTGCGCAGGCATTATTAAATTTGTTCTAGCGTGCTACTTTCTTCAAACTTTGTGTCACGTGTTTCCTCTGTTAATAACAACCAGTCCGATATCATCTAGCAGACACCAGCATCAACTGACATTCCAGGCAACTGAATCAGATCAACACGTCATCGTTTACTCAACCGTTTTTCTACACCATCCTTCTGAACAAACAACGCTTCCTCTCCACCCACGACGCGACGCGGTAGTGCATTCCATCAATCGTCCTCGCCATCACCGGTGTAATTCGACGCTAGCTGATGCAGCATCACGTATCGCATTACTGCACCGACCGACCAACCGACCAACCGCCGAAAGCAGACAACCATCATGCATTCCCTTCCACTGCATCGAGCCGTAGATCGCCGAATGCGCGCCCGACTCGACGTGGCATAAAGTGCGCACCAGCGCACCACATCGTCTTCTGCGCCGCCGCCGCCGCCGCCGTTCGGAACAACAAAATTCCTTTCTCACGCTCGCGACTGCAACCGCGCGCGCCCCATCCATATCAAGTACTACCACCACAATCGTCTTTTGTCCCATCCCTTTCATACCGGAGATTCAAATTACATTCAACGAAATCCACTAAATCTGGAACTCATTGACGAGCGGTCCCCCGTCGAGCCTCCAAAAACAGCGAGTAACTATCAACGCAATCGGGTCGTCATCGGGTCGCGTGCGGTTTTCCCCTCATTTTCGAGCTCGGGTCACTCACCACCACCACAACGCATCTCCAGTAATTGCTGGAGAGCAACACTAGTGGTCTCTTTCATGCCGGCTCCCAACAACAGTACCGCGTCCATCGCCCATTATTGGCCCGGCCGATCTTGGAGCGGAGGAGCGCCCGGCAAACGACGATCGCGTGTGCGCTCACGCGTACGGACGGGCTCGATCGGCCGTGCGCTCGCGCTGCTGCTCGTTGGCGTCGTCGTCCGTCTTCTTGAATGATCGTGTGGGTCGGTTGCCGCGCTGATCCTGCTGCTGCTGCTGGTTCAGAAGCGACCGGCGACAGGCTCAACCTTTTCTCGATCGCGTGGCTGCCCTCTGCCTGACATGGGCCTTTGTTGTGTTGTTTTATTCTCCTTTATGTTGTGGTTCGTTCATCTTTTTTTGCCTTCCCCTTGATCCGTGGCTTTGGTTTCTGGCGGCGGCGACGGACTTAGGCTGGATGGAGCGTGCGACGATCGACGAATGATCTGTGAAATTGGGATTTTTTCTCTCTTTTTATGATGATTCGCTTTGTCTAGTCTTTCGCCGGAGGGGTTGCATTATAATAGCCTGTTGATGGGTGTAATGGACGTTTACCGATTTTGCTAATATGGATTACCTGTCTGTTTGATTGGTATATGCATAAGTCGAAGGAACGAGATTTTGGATGAAATTAAGTTGTTTCAGCGAGTAAATAATGCTTTTCCAATCAATTCAATAAGATGCAACAATGACTACTTTTTTTTGGAAAAGTGGAGATTTGTGACAAGCACTTTTTTTCTGTTCGGGTGAGCCCCTGCGACCATTATTTAGATCTTTTGTGGCATTACCTGTATCCATAGTATTTAGTGCATGTCGTACTACTCCATTGTCATTGAGAAGCAATGAAGTATCGATTTCTGTACAGTTCCTGTTTTGTTATCCCAGAGGTGCAAGAAATCGATTGTGATGAAAAGGTCCCGTTATCATAGAGATTTTAATCCCAGTGAAAGAGCGCCCCTAATCGAACATAATCCATTCGAATTCTGAGAAAAACAAAACGGTGGTACTGATATTTATCCATGCATCGGAACTCTGGCCCCATCCATGTCTTGCTTCTAGTTTAGTCCCAGGACAACAAAGAAAATTCTGGGGCTTTAGGCTAGTGCAAAACTCTGTCAAATTAGAGAATGTGTTCTGCATTAAGAATGCACGTGAGTCCTTGAATTACCAGAGCCCAACAGTCCTTGATAGGTTAGTACGCAATTAGATACGTAAAGCATGTTTGTTTGCCTAACATCAAGTGTAGTTTAGGGTGGGCAAAGTCCGATTCTTTAACTGTCAGCAAGACGAAATAAATACAATTTTAGAAACTGTCACCAGTAACAAGGACTTTGTACCATGAATCCTTATTACCATATCACATTACCCCAACTTGACAAACCGGATGTCACTACGGTTCGGTTTGGTAGATCTTTAACCGTAACGCAACACAAAAAGACGATCTACATACGTTACGGGCTCCGTCAAAGATCGAGCATGTTTTTAATATCCTCAACCGTGCATCCCTCAGCACGGGTCGCCTGACACCTTGGATTGGGGTTCCCTGATTAGTGGACTTTTACCCCCGGAACAGGTGGTCGGTAGTGTTATTCTTAGCCAATTGAGACAACCGCTACCGACACTACACAGCTATCTAGGCTGATCGGGAAAAGAAGTAAACATTGATGGTTAACTTCATATAGACCCAAACAGCCGGCGTGACAAGCACTTGGTTACTGCTTGTGCTGTATTTGCCGTACGATCTCTCTGTACGAGTAGTGTAGGTTTGAACCGCTATGTGAATGACATCCTTTTGTTGCAATTCTGCAGTGTTTAATGAAAATAAGTGAACCCAGAACTTTCAACTTTATTATCACGGTCTCCAAAGAAAACTTCCCAAATCCAATCATCAAGTTAAAAAAGACACGGACACGTTTAATGCTTCCAATGAGCTATTTGCTCTTTGAAGGAACCACGACACTAGACAACGGACTAGCATGCAACGCCCAGTGACACAGCCAAAAACTTTTCCTGACAGTTGCGGCGGGAATCGAGCCCACTCTCCTCAGTACGATACGACTAATTCCTTGATGACCTTAACCGCACGACCACACAAAGCTACAGACTATTTCAAAAAATCTTTCATGTGTTCCTCCAAAAGTGTCACAAAGAGTCATTTTACGAAATCTGGCATGAATTGCTTTACCAATTCTTCCATGTTTTTTTTTTTCAAACATCATTTCAAAAATTGTTTAAGAATTTCGCCCAGGGATTACTTCAGAAATTCCTGTGGATATTTATTCATAAATATCCACGTATTTGGGCAGAAATTCCTACAGGGATTCTTTCTGGAATTCGTTCAGAGACTCCTTCAGGAATTTCTTTAGACATTTAATCAAAAATTTCTCCAAAAATTCCTTTAATAAAACTTATAACGATGCCTTCAAGAGGTGTTCCAGACTTTTTCAGAGAATGTTTCACCGGAAATTTGCACAGCAACTTCGAATTTCTTCAGAAGGTCGACAAAGTTTCACAAAGAGTTGTGTAAGAAAGTTGTGTATAAATTTCTGCCGAAATTCCCCAAGTGATTTCCTCAGAAAATTCAATCTATTTCGGGACTTTTCCAGATTCCTTTTTCCGAAAAATCATTCGGAAATCCATTTAAGCATTCTCTCAAACGATCTCCCAAGGAATTATTCCAAAATCTTTAGAAATTGTTCCAGGTATTTTTGTTTAATTTGAATTTATGTAAGGAAATGTTCCTGTGATTTCTTTAGAGATTCCTCTAGGGACTCTTTTAAAAAAACAATGTGAGATCTATTTAGGGATTCCTATAGAAACTGTCCTAGGGGTTCCTTCACAAATTTTTCGAGGGAAAATCTCATTATTATAAATTCGACTAATAATTTCTTCTGAAATATCTCCAGATTTTCCTTCAGAGATTTCTTTATAAATTTCTTCAGGGGTTACATTTAAAAAATTTTCACAGATTTTTCGAAAATTCTTTCATGGACCCTTGCTGAAATCCATCCTAGAAATCAAATGAAAAACGTTTCACGAGTTTCTGGAAAAAAAAAACTCCCAGCGATTCTCAAAGAAATTCTTCCAGGGACTTCTTCGGATACTCCTCGTAGATTTACTCTAAAAAAATAATCCTGGAAATCCAAAAGAAATGCAGTCAGAGGGAACTTCTACGGGATTTTTCTCCGAAAACATCTCAACAGGTTTCGTTAGGTATTCCCCCAGGGGTTTCCAAATGTTTCTTCACGTATTCCTTACGGAATTCCTTCAGGAAATCCATCTATGGGTTCATGAAATATTCCTGTTTTTTTGGGGAAATTATTTCAGGAATTCATTTAAAGTTGTCTTCAGGTTTTTATGTCTATTCCTTCTGAAATATTTTCAGTGAAACTTTCAGAAATACCGTTAGAGACTTCTTCAATATTCCTAGAATTACTTTAGAACTTTCAGCAGGGATTTCTTCAAAAGTTGTTTCATGGATTATTTCAGAAGTTGTTCCAGCAGTTTCTTCAGGAATGGCTCAATCGGTTTCTTCATAGATTCCCCCACAAATTTATCCATGGGAATGTACCAATGAAGGGGCACTGAAATCGGGCAACCTTTAGTAACTATCTCTGATTTTACCATGACTAGAAATAATTTATCACACATCTTGTCAGTAATCTGCCGAAGCATTATGATGACCTTTTTATGGGATTTTAAACATTTTTTTAATACCCGTCGCTTTCCCCCATACCTAATGCCTCATTCCTGAGACTCCTGGTAATGGACGCTACTGCCTTAGCTCTGCAACTGGCAACAATTGAAAATTTATTACGGAACAATAAACATGAGCTGACCCAGGTAACACAGCGCAACATTTGTTTTGTCTCAAGAGCAAACTTATGTGTCTCCGAAGGTTTTTGGGCCGCTGAATCCGAATCCGGACTCAGATTTGCTCAAACACGTCATAATTTTGAGCTATACCTCAATTTATAGGACAAAATATGCGATTTTGGGCTTTTTCGACTGCAAGCCATTAAGCATGAGAATATTTTTTTTTTGAGCAACCAAAAGGTTAAATGGTCAATTAACATCTAAATTAACGACTCATGCAAAATATTTCGTTTAACCTAATCAAATTTGATAGATTTAAGCATTTTATGTTAGTATGAAAACTTGCATGCAACTTGTGGAGGGTGACTTGTATGGGAAATATCATACCTAACAAAAATCGCTTAAAACTATCAAAATCGATTTGGTAAAATGAAATTTTTTACATGAGTTGTTAATTTAGATATTAACTGACCATTTAACCTTTTGATTGCTTAAAAAAATATTTCCACGCTTAATGGCTTGCAGTCAAAAAAGATTTCGACGGCGGCGGACCCAACGTGCATCAGTGTGTGGTGGGATTTCGTCCGGGTGCTGGTGTCGCGCGCGTTTGCTTCGGTGGTTGTGGTTTTTTTTTTCTTTTCTTTTTTTTTTCTATTCGGAAGTGAGCATTTCGGAGTTTCGTAAAGCCTCCTGGTCGACGCGCGTGTGGTCGTTCTTTTTTTTCCGCATTTTATCATTATGTGCCGGCGGTGCTTTCGCGGAGCACCAAATCGAAGTCGCGATTTTAAAGCATTCATGTAGATTCAAATGTAAGGGTACATTACATATACAGCTAGTGTATGGCACGCGTGTGTTGGAGCCGAAATTAGTTCCCCAGTAAATGTGGGTCGGTCGTGCGGTTGCCAAAGATCGGAGTTGTGCGGTAGCTTTACAGCTAATCATCCACATTAGTGCGCGCTTGCTTTTGTGATTTGTTCGACGTCGTGATACACAGACAACCAGCGATGGAGACACATAAATGGGTGAGCTCGTTTCATGCTATTATTTTATTGTGAATATTCGTTGTAAAATTACATGACTGTCTACGTAGACCTTTCGTATTCTCCAAAGAATACTTTGTATAGTCCGTCACTTAAAGTAACGGCGCTGACTCTTTTTTTAGGCTTGATTAAGTTTTGAGAAGAAACATTGATCGATCATCTGACGTGAATGATCCACTGTTTGCTTTCCGCGTAAAGTGAACAATTGCGCGAAAGTCTTCACGGCATGATTCAATAACAAAAAGTTATATGATCAAAGTGAATCATGATCCTACGATACATGCTTTAGTAAATATAACTCTAAGTGTCGCGTTCAGTTCATCCCTGTGTGGATTGAACTAAAGACTTCTACTTCATATTGTGGTGGAGACGCGCGACAAGATTTTCTTTTTGGACTGTTTAAGTAAGGAAAAATGGTCGTGAGTGTGTGCATTGACGGCTCGGCAGCTGGAGGCCGGATTTGCGCGCGCGTTGTCTTCGGTACCCCGATTTAGTTTTTTTTTTTTTCATTTGCTTTTTGCGCCTTTTGATTCGATTGATGGCAGAGGAGGAAGACCCGGCTTCAGTCAGTGTGTGTAGTGACGGCTCGGCAACTGGAGGCCGGATTCGCGCGTGCGTTGCCTTCGGTGCTCCGATTTTTTTTCTTCGTTTCGCATTTTTAGTTTCTTGTTATTCTCTTTCTATGGATTCTACATCAATTATTGTATTTAATCAGTTTTATACCATATATTTATGGTATCCTCTTTTCAAATATTTTTTCATTGACTTTGTATAGTTCGTCACCATGAGTGTCGACTTGGATTTTCGTTCCATTTTGTCACTGTTCGGGATGGCATTTTTACAAATTATCTCTTCTTTTGATTGAATTACATTTTTTTTTGTGCAATCTCTTAACGACATACTGTTTTTCTATGTATCTGTCCATGTATATTTGTTGTATGTATTTTCACAGACAAACAGACTTAACACTTCGAACATTTTTCGATTCAAGTCATAGTCACGGAAACATATTCGCCCAATGCTAAAATGACTATGTTTGGCTGACCACCAACTAGGTGGCGGTAGTGAGCAAACGTCAAACTCGAACAAAAACGATGCGAGCGCCACGGTTGGGCAGTTGGCCAACTATCCAATTTTGAAAAAGACCGTTAAATCGGTGTACGATGGGAATTATCGGAGTGTTACGTCTGTTTGTGGTATTTTCATGAATAAATATTGAGCGATCACCTTACGTGGGTGGTCGATTGTTTGCTTTCCGCGTGAAGCGAGCAATAGCGCATCAGATTGCATGTTTTGTCACGTCTTTTGTTGTAAATCTTGAGTGTCCACCTGACGCGGGTGGCTGATTGTTTGCTTTCCGCGCGGAGTGAGCAATACCGCTTAAGTTTGTATATGTTGTCGCGTCTTTAATAGTAAATATTAAACGATCACCTGACGTGGGTGGTCGATTGTTTGCTTTCCGCGTGATGCGAACAATAGTACTTTGTTGCTTCATTTGTAGTAAATATTGAGCAACCACTTGACGAGGGTGGTTAGTTGTTTGCTTTCCGCGTGAAGCGAACAACATCACTGCAGTCTGCACGGCATACTGCAACTTCAAAAGGTCATATTACTTATCAAAGTGAATCCTGACCCAACGATACCTGCCCTACTAACAATCACTCCTTCCTGCAGGCTTTGGTGGAGACGTGCGGTAAACGCCAACTTTCACATAACAAAGGTTGCTATTAACATTCTTTCACTCTTCCAACCGGACTGCAAGGACGTGGCCGGCGCCGTTATTGTACTGTTAAAGAGAGCCTCTGAAGCGTGCATAGTGAGAATGTTGACCACTCCCAGTCAACTATTCAGTTGATTCATTGTGCAACTGTCATTGGTTCGAGTCAATCACGGAGTAGTAACCATAGATATGTGCAGTCAGTCTAAGCTAAGCTAAGCTAAAGCTTAATGGCTTGCAGTCAAAAAAGTCCAAAATCGCATATTTTACCCTTTAAATTGAGGTATAGCTTTAAATTGTGATGTGTTGGAGAAAATCAGAGCCCGGATTCGGATTCAGCGGCCCAAAAACTGTCAGAGACACATAAGTTTGCTCTTGAGACAGACCAAAAGTTAATTTTTGTTACGCTGTGTAACCAATAAGCATTTAAATAAGCAGTATTTCAGTTTCAAAACTGCATTTCACCTGCTTACTGCTATATACTAGCAGTTCGACTGCTAAGCTGCCCTAAATAAGCAAACGAACTGCTGCTTAACATCAGACAGCTGTTGCGTAGCAACAACAACGTAACAACTGCTGGTGTTGAGCCTTAAATAGATCAAAAAATCAACGCACATTATCTGATCATCTATAGCTTATACTGTAGCGCGGTTCTGTAACATCATCAACCCGAGGATCGAGGGATCGAATCCCGGTTTCGGAGAAATTAGCAGAAAAACTAACAACCTAACCCAAGCATCAAAATTTGCACAAGAGAACGAGACACAAAAATGAGAAGAGAAATGGAGGAGAATAGGTACGAAGCGGGGAAAATGAGCAGGATTTTTTTTTTTTTTGATAATTGGAGGGACAGGAATGTTAAGCATTTAATCAGCCGTATATCGGGCCAAAACCTAAATTACATTCACCTCGTGGAGAGTTACCTTCACAACTCCCTTACGACTACGGTATGTGTGTGCGACCCCTACCCTATTCGGCAAACTTTTAGACAAAATCACAAGGCAAAAGTCGTCCATACATTGTTTATTGATTGCACGCTTCTGAGCTGAGAAAATACCAAGTGAGTGTAACTCTTTGCAAGTGAGTGTTCCCATCCCTGCTCATGATCAGTCTTTCGGTTGAGCTAAAACTTTCTTCTTATTTCATTCCTGAGCAGAGCTCCCACGGTCGTGCAGAGGACCGAATCCTGAGCGTGTTTTGATTGCACGCTTCTGAGCTGAGAAAACTGCAAGTGAGTGTTCCCATCCTTGATCAATTGTTTGACGGATTTTTCGACAAAAAATCGATATTGACGAAGTTCTTGTTCTTCTTGATGTAACGTCCCAAAGTCTGCTTCTCAGCATAGTGTTCTATGAGCATTTCTCACAGTTAGGGAGCATCCATTAAGTACGTCACGCAAAATTTGAGAATTTTCGACCCCCCCCCCCCTCCCCCCTTTGTACGGGTTTTCCCTATACTTAATACATTGCTTGTCACAAACCCCCTCCCCCCTAGGACCGTGACATATGTAAATACATCGTGTGGCGTGGTTCGACATATTGCCTGAGTCAACTACAAAACTCCATCATACAGCCAGCTGTAGCATGAAATCGAACAGTTTTCCGGGTTTGACACCACATACCAGCGGTGATGCTCTGTACATATATTGCATAAATTGTTCTACAAAATCTAGAAAATCACGAAATTTCAAACCGACTGTATATAATTAGACTGTAGATAATTAGCGATAATTAGCGGAATCCAATGTTACTGCAGACCATTCACAAAATATGCTGCAGAGGAACACTGTCGAAAATTTAAGTGACGTTCTGGCGACTCCAGGTAGAGTTCCGAGTCAAACGGTCCTGTATGGACAATATTTGTCAGGCTCCGAATCATCCACTAAAAGCAAGTTAATGAATTCTAAAAGAATATCTTAGCGGGTGACCATTGCCTACGGAAAATATTAAACCTTCTCAATAATCAAACAAGATGTAAGAATTAACTAATCTATTATCAAGAAACACAATTAGTTATAAATGGATTCAATAGGCACGTGCCATCAAAAGCGCATGATCATGTACCTGTTGATATAATTTCTGCTTACAGTGAATTGTAATTCTTAAATCAGAAATTGATACCTGTGGTTCCATCTGTGGGCGCAATAATGAAACATCCTAAGGAAATCCCAGCACCAACAAATCCTTACCCACACCTCAAGCTCTCTTATGGAACATATACGTAAGATACCAGCCAATAAAAACATAAGCGATACGTTTCTTCCCTTCCTCAAAAGTCATTAATACGCTCATTCAGAACAACCATCCTCCGTCAGCCCTCGGAGTAAAACGAACGAACGAACCGACACCAAAAAGACAGCACAAAGATTGCCAGAACCCAAGACAAGAAACCAGAAACATACCGACCTGAGGGAAACACACTCAAGAAGAAGAGGGACTTGAGATGGGAAAAAGGCCCACGAAGATAGGTGTTGTGCATGTACGTACCTGCTGATCAATTGCAACTACCTGTTGAATCCTGCTTCGCGGCTTAGATTGAGGGATTAATCTATCATGGTGTTTATATTCGTTAATTCAAATTTTCCATATTCTATCAATCATGATAAATGATTAAATTTAATATGAAGAAACATCAATTACCAGAAAATTTCAGGTTTCAACTACTCATAGCCATCCCAAACCAGTTATAGAGGCTTGTTTCTTATACCCGCATAGAATATTCGTCTATCCCCACCCTCAGAGCATTCGCAGGACACTGATTCAATCACAGGACTTCTGCTCGCCCACCCTACCCAACCTTCCATTTGGTTGGAGGTACATCAAAGTCCTATCCTTCAAGCCAGCCGCACGGCATCGGCAGCCTGTTGCTTGCACACTTTCTCTCTCGCTCGCATTCCTTCACACCTTATCTCTCGTTCTCTCGCGTGTCCACGGGCCGAGCATCGTGTCCGTTGTGCCTCATTCGCAGCCGCATTCGGGCGGCATTCGGCTCCGGTTCGGGCTATCGCCGTTCGACACGAACGTGGCGGCCACTGTGCGAAACAAGTGCAAAGCAGACAAGACAACACGATCACCCAGCCAGCAAGCAGGAGTCGGTTTGTCACAGCAGCTCCCAGCTCCGTTCAGAATCGTTTCAACCCTCGTCGGAGCAACAGCAACAATCCGGTACGCTCTCTCTCGTTGACTGTGCGGCACCGGTGTCGGTTCTTTTTGAAAAAGAGTTCAAAGATTCGGTACGAGACTTGGATTTGATTTGCGGGTACACTGTCACCCTGGCATATCGGTTGCCGGTTCAGCTTTGATTGATTCGTGTCGAATCCGGAAGAAGAAAGTGAAAGTGCTCTGCTGATTTGAATTGCGAACAAAATACTGAAGAGATGATTTGAGGGGGAGATCCAGCGTACATCGGAAGAAATTTATTGTGCCTTTGGTGAAAGATATGAGACGGTTGTGACAAGGCGAAACATTGAAAAAAAGCACGGATTTAAGTGAATTTGGAGTGAGAAGCAAACAGCGGTGTAAGCAATTTATTTTGCGGAAGAATTTAAAACAATAAGAAAAATAGTGCGCATACAATTCCCACTGTGGATACTATACTGAAGTACAAATTCAAAACAATGGTTACCGGACTTGGAACGGCAGCCCAACAGGTTGGCGCTATGCCGACCACCTCGCAGATTCCATCGGCTGAGCAGCCGGTGGTCAAACGAGCCAGCGATAATCGAAGAGTAAGTATCAGACATTTTCGAATTTGATCTATTCGTTCTGCCGGTAGAAGCATTTACCAGAGCAAAAAGCTGTTTTAAAACATGTAGATCTTAGTAGAAATCGTTACAACTCTGATTTTTGAACTTTTTTTCACGATTTTTTTTCTTGTTCATACATTTAATTTCTCGACCGCTGTAGATGGTTTGTTTTTACTTTTTGAAAATCGAGTACATAACAATTATAAGAACTTGAAAATCTTCGCATCTTCTTCGTTTACTAGTTACAAAATCGATCAAGCTTATTTTGTTTAGTTTATTTACCAATCTGAGCAAACTTTTTTCGGTGTAAAAAAATCCTTGATATGCAATTGAGCTCAACTTTTTTAAATGTTTTGCTTTCGAACAATTTTATAACTTTGGGTTTACGTGAAAGCATCAATTACCATCCAAATAGTGAGCCCACTTGAACGTTAAGTCAGAACGGTTTCGCCATATCTCAGTCAATCCCACACGTCTGCAATATCTTTCGGCTAATCGGTCGACAGTCGGTCGCGTACGTGGGAATTTCGTGCTGAGACAGAATTTGCAAACACCGAAAGCACGTTCCACGGCTGATGAGTTTGCGTCGTTGTCTCCGTCATCGTCTACGGTGGCGGCAACGTTCCAGATATGGAACGCACGGCGCGTGTGGGACTTCCACACGATAGGAATTAAGCATGACAAATAAGAGCTGCACGCGCGCGTTCGCTGAAGCTCCCTACCGTCGCTTCCACTGCCGCCGAAAATCCGAGAGTTGATGTTCATAAATTAGCACTTTTTGAGAAAACGTTAACAGATCGCTCGGCTCAGTGTTCCCGCTGAGCCAAGTGGATCATATTTTTAGATTTATCGGCATTTGCCTGGTCGAGTTGCTCTCACGCTATCTCTGTAAATTTCCGCTAGTATTAAGTTTGGAAACTGTTGATTTTTTGAGTGGGACTAAAGTGGATCTTTCTTTCTTTTCTGTTACAGAGTAATAAACCGATTATGGAAAAACGTCGTCGCGCTCGAATCAACAACTGTTTGAACGAGCTGAAGACACTTATTCTGGATGCCATGAAGAAAGACGTAAGTATTCTTCTCCTTTCATGATGGGAAATTCCAGCAGTTTTGTTACGATAGATAACTAATTGTGACTTTTTTTTTCTCTTCATTTAACTTACAGCCAGCTCGCCATTCAAAATTAGAAAAGGCGGACATCCTAGAAATGACAGTGAAGCACTTGGAAAATTTGCAGCGACAGCAAAACGCTATGTCTCAGGCGACTGATCCGAATGTTATGAATAAGTTCAAAGCTGGCTTCAATGAGTGTGCTCAGGAGGTCAGTAGGTTCCCGGATATTGATCCGATGACTCGCCGGCGCTTGCTTGCTCATCTGAGCAATTGTATTAACGGAGTCAAATCTGACCTCACTAAGTCACGCCAATCGGCAGTCCAAGTGCACATTCTGCCGTCGCCTCCAAGTTCACCTGAGCAGGATCATCACCCGCAACCTCATCCAGCCCAGATCAACGCAGTTCAGACCGGTAATGGAGTGTATTTCACAAACAGCATCGGCTCCAGCGTTCAGTTGATCCCGACTAAACTTCCAAACGGAAGCCTGGCTTTCGTTCTGCCACAAGCCATCCCTGCAGCGACCGCTCCTGTCCCAATGCTAGTTCCGATTCCCAGTAGAACTGCATCAACTGGTTCAGCTGCATCCAGTCATTCGTCATCGTCCGCGTACGATCGCGTTCCCCGGGAACATGCTACCTCGCCATACCATGCTCCACCAAGTCCAGCCAGTTCCAGCTATGAACCCATGGACTGCAAACCCTCAGTCTTCCAAGAGCAACAGCAATACCTCCACTCGCAGCAGATGCGGTACCAGCAACAGCAACCTCAGTCGCAATCGAGAGCCTACAGCCCGGACAGTCCGTTATCCTTGGTCATGAAGAAACCCTACCATGACCAAAACCAAGACGATGACAAACCGTGGCGACCGTGGTAATCTCATCGTTCGCGAAATCCGCACATCGAGTCATAAAACAATTAGTACCTTAGCACCCCACCAGAGCTGTGCGGCAGCATCCGGAAGTATACACAAATCGCCACGGCTCGTGTACACGAGCCGCACTGTACCGACTTAATGCCGCCGTCGACTTCGTCATCACCGTCGTCAAGCTCATACAAAGTAGTGCCCGCCCTTCCGATTTACGTTCAGCCATAGCTACCGCCGACGATTCACGTAAATCATCGAGTGCGCTGAAATAGTTGAAATAGCATCGCTCTCACAGCTCAGCACCATCGCGACTAGCCGACAACAATGTAGAACCGAAAGAAGAGCGAGAGAGGGGGTGTGAGCAGCAGAGTCGCAGTGCGAGAGAACGTGGGGAAGACGAAACGCGCCAAAGGGTCACGGGTGTCGCACTTGCTTGTCGCTTTCCCACACTCATTATACGGCCCTGGCTCTAGCGCTCAGGCCCGACCAGAGTGTGTCTACGTGCTGTTGTGTGTGAATGACTGTTCGGTGAAGATCGTGCCAATAGAACCTAGTGAGTGATCGTGGAGGCGGGGAATGACAAGCAACGAGTAGCAGAGCACTACAAAACTGTGAGCTTGCTACAAAGTGTTAGATTGAAACCGCGCAAAGTGACTGAAACTGCGAGCAAGGCGAAGAAGGCGCGCACAACTGTCGACAGCAAGAAGACAAACCAAAAGAAGAAGATCGCGGCACGAGGCAAAATTTATTTTTACTTTCGGGAGAATAAATTTTTATCACTCTCAGCGTTCGGTGTGCGGTGGTCGGTACAGAGGCGGTGCGGTAATTGTGCGCGCGTGTTTGCTTCAAGAATGCAATACACTATTCTTCGTTCAAAAAACGTGTGGCCTACTGCGCTCATCGATCGACACCCTGCTCGGATGACGCGTTCGGGTCGCTAGTCATCTCCATTTTTTACGGAGATCCCACACACCTGGTGGTGGTTGCATCTCACAAAGCACAAATGCATAAACAAAATAAAGTATAAGCGAAACCCACACAAACTCAGCTGCAAAGCCGGAGAATTGGTGGAATCCTGTTGCTGTGAATAATCTGTAAGGCTTTAGTGTGATAAGCAATATAAAAAGTTACAAAACTAAAATCGACGAGTTCAAAACTTTGCTATATTAGTAGACAAAACTGCAGTGAATCCCATAAAATGCAATCGCGCGGAAACCATCTCACTGCGCCAGTAGTTAAATTGTGTGCGTGCGTGCATTGCATTAGTCAAAGTCGAGGACCGCGAACAATCATGTGATTAGCTTCTTGAAGTTTTATTTTAAGATCGCCCCAATCCATCTTTCGTTCATTTATCCTTCCTCATCACTCTTTCGCTATTTTTGTCTTTCATTTAACTCATCTCACCCAAAACCTCTTCTCATTGTCCTGTAAATATTATAATTTTCGTATAAGTTCAACACCCAGAACATGCGAGCGCGACAAAAATCACAAAAGTCTTCCATTAGATAGCTCTACGCTTGTGATGTGTGGTGGTGAAAAGCCTACCCAGGGAATCCCACAATCAATCACTTTACGCATAAGATCGCCAGTCAATTACCTTTTTATGTTAAAACTTTTATTTCCACCGGATTCGTTCGCGGTAGTCATACACAAGTAGCCATGAGTGAGAAAAGCGAATAAATTATTCATCAGATCGTGTAAATAGTTTTTTTTAGGAATGGTATTGTATATCAGACTAAGGATCCAAGTTTCAAAACTGAAACGATGGCAAGCAAAGCGATAGGCATTATTATTTATACGAGGTGAATACCACTACAAATTTGATAATAAGAGATAAGCAATTTAATTATAACAGATGTATGATGCAAAAAGAGCACGTTGTGAAAACACGACAAAAGATAATCTATTTTATATGATAGAGAAAAAATAAAACTGAAAAGAATTGAAAATATAAAATATTTTTATGAAAATTAAACCATTTTGTGTTCGTCGTTTTTGTGACTATCCGAAACACCCAACTACGCTTTTAATTATGCTTTCGGCTTTGGTGTCTCTTGCAATTGTGTCCACCTTGTATATTTGCTATGAACATTCCAAATGAGACAAATGTAATTCTTATGGACGAAGTTGTACGAATGAATGATTGTTTCAGAGATGATTGCGAAAAACGAAGTACTTTGTCTAGCGTGGTAGGGAACGTCAATAAATTACGTCACGCTTTGAGGTGCCGGAAGGGGACAAAGTGTGACGAATTATAAACGCATCAGAGGTCTCTTACAAAAAGTGTGACATAGGGTGGAGGGGAGGTGAAAATGGATAATTTTTGCTTGACGTAATTAATGGAAATTAAACAAGAGCATGCCGCTGTTTGCATTTTTTTATGGAATTACTATCAACCTAGATTTCAAATCAGTTTTAAGACATGGGATTGGGTTTCATCAGTCGAGTTTTAAACCTTGCCTACTGTAATAAATGTTCCCGTCAGTGATTATTCACGAATGACGTTGCATTTTTACCGATTTTTTACATTCCATCCCCCATTTGTAGCATACACCCATGCCTGATGCATTTATCGATGATCCCTAGGCTGACCCTTATTTTGCAAAAAATGGAAATGTTACAAGTTCGTTGTTGGTAAATGATTGTTTACGCAAAAAAAACATAGTGTCAAAATTTGAAGTCCGTATCTCAAAAATTTGTGATCTCTCAAGGGTCTCAAAGTTATCAAAAACTGTATGAAAATTATTTCGTCGAAAAAATAAATGATTGTACTCAGTGCTGGAAATTTCATATCATTATATCTGAATTCAATCACCTGCAGCTCATTTTAGAAGCTGAACCAGGGAATATGCTATATGGAAAACTTGTGCGGCTAGATCAGTTCTGCAAGAAAGTCACGGAAAGTCCGCTGTTTTTCGAATATTTAAGGTAAATGTCACGGACTACCTTTGAAAAATGCCAATTGATATTCACCGTGAATATCATTGGCATTTTTTGAAGGTAGTCCGTGACATTTACCATAAATGTTCGAAAAATAGCGGTTTTTCCGTGACTTTCTTGCAGAACTGGTCTAGCCATACAAGTTTTTCATATACCATATTTGCAGGTTCAGCTTCTAAAATGAGCTGTAGGTGGTTGTAGGTGGCAAAATGTGTTTAGAATTGTGATATCTCTGCTCTTTTTGAATCCATGACAAAAAAAACTACCAAAAAATCTGCATTATTGACAATTTTTTAGATCTCGAAGGAAATCTTCCCTATTTTGTTAAGTAACTTTAATAACTTGAAAACGAGTTATCACAATTCTGAGCATACTTTTGATCCTTCACCCAAGTAACCAAAAGTTCCACTTCCCTTGGCAAATTGCACTTTCAAGTTCCACGAAGTTCAGATAAAGTTCAGAATGGAACTCTCGGGCTGCTTAAGAGGCTAACCATAACCATTGCCAGAACTTTGCAGACAAGTTCCGGCAAGGCTCATCGTTTGCCTCTTAAGCAGCTTTGAAGCCGCTTAAGCTGCTACTCGGAACTTTGTCTGAACATTCAAGTTCGTAGAAGTTCAGTTCAGTAGAACTGTGTATCAAGGAAGTATTAAATGTTTTTTTTTTTTTGCAGAAAACAAATGCTTAAGCACATTCAAGTAGAGGACAAATATGAATTTATCAAATCAATGAATATAAGGTTTGAACAATGCCGCCCTCCGGATGCGAACCGATAGCCGCTGCGTGAGAGCTCTACGCTCTATCACATGACTATAATTCGGGTGAAGACTGACTTGAAGCGATTCTCTTCGGCAGCTAGTTTTGCGCACTTGCACAAGTAGTGAAATTAGCTTGACTTTGTCAAATGTCTTCAGCAGCGCAGCGGTTCGTCAGCAGTCTACCACGCAGGAGGATCCGGTATAAATCTACATAGCGGTGACGTATATGATTGTCCCTTATCAGAGGCAATTTATTTATATGAAACACATACCACATGTGATAAATCTGAAAATAGTTATTTATGTAACGAGTTGCGAAAACTTGAGTTTAGCACGAGTCGTACATTTATCCAACCAGGCATGCTGAGTTGGATGATTACGAAGAGTGCTGAAAAACTATGCAATTCAATATTATAATTTCTATTTTATATAACTCATGTCAGTATCATTATGGTTAACTTTTCCGAACTGGTTCATTATGTAACTGAAATGAGTTCCATAATCAAAAATAGTTGTATAATGTTAATAATGCAACTCATATGAGTTGCATTTTGAACATTATGCAACTCAAATGGGTTGCATTATGAAATAAATCATTGCATAATGTTTTTATTGTTTCTGCATGAATTTTACTGAAGTTCCATCAGAAGCTGCTTAGAAGGCTGCAGAATAGCTCAATTTTGTTTGCGATTACTTACAGAGCACTCAAAGATATTATTACAGCTTGTTTTCTATAGGTGCGTTATGCCCCAACAAATGGAGTGCATATTGCCCCAATCAATAGCAAAAAAATAAAATAGTTTAAAACATTTAATTTACGTAGATTACTGATTAAGTTTTTTTCCCTATGCTTAGCATTTCCCTCAATGAACTGAATAAACACAACAGCATTAGATGTTTGGTCGGTTTTCACCATCAAATCATTCGACAAACGATCGGGAAAATTACATCAGAATCGTGCTTTTCAATTTTATTCATTTTTCTCACTAATTACGTAACGCAGATATGTAAAATTTTCCAGATGCTCATTTATTGAGACGTTCTATTAGACTGATAAGGTTTCAAAGCTCTAAAACCGATAATCCCTGAAAAATAAAGGGGGTGCGTTTTGCCTCGACAGTGCGTATTACCCCAGATGCCCCTACTTGGGTTTTAGACCCGCTATTATTGAGTTGCCTCAAAAGCGTATCTGCTACGAGATTCCACAAAAGCGGTGATAAGACTCCCCCTTGGGGGCATCCACAAACACTCAATTTCCTAATCCCTGCTAGACGCAATGTCGAGAACAGATATCGGTTTTTGAGCATTTGGTGAGTCCAATTGGAAATCATTGGAGATATACCATGACTCCGTGCGGCTTCCAATATGGCATCGAAAGGCACGTTGTCAAAGGCATCCTCGATATCTAAGAAAACACCCAGGCAAGACTGCTTTTGAGCGAATGCTTTCTTGATATCGTAAACAACCTTGTGTAAAAGAGTCACAGTGGACTTACCAGATTGGTAGGCATGTTGGTTCACATAAGAGACACGTTGGCCAGATGAACATCACGGATGTGATGATCCACAATGCGTTCTAAGCATTTTAGAAGAAAAGAGGTCAAACTGATAGGTCTTTGCTTCCTTGCTCTTTGCTTCTTCATACGACGCACGACACACTTTTGAAATAAACTTTACAGTAATATCCCACCAGGATTTGGGGATATACCCTGTAGTAAAACTGCAAACAAGTATTTTTTCAAAACATGTTTGAAATAATCAAATCCCTTCTGAAGCAAAATAGGATAAATCCCATCTGCCCCAGGAGATTTGAAAGGAACAAAGCTATTAAGAGCCCACTCAATCGATTCTATAGTTACAATACTCCGAGCCAAAGCTAAAGAATCATAACTACAAGAAAAGACATCAGGTTCATCCGAAGATGTAATATCCACACATCCAGGGAAGTGTGTGCTGAATAAGCATTCCAGAACTTCCTCATCAGAGGAAGTCGGATCGCCATTTGGCAAACGAAGTTCGTTCACCCGGAAATCCTTAGATTTCGCAAGGATTTTCTTTAATCGACTGACTTCACTCAAGCTGAAAACATTTGTACATAGGTTTTTCCAGCCGGATCGTTCAGCAGACCGGAGAGCTTTCCTGTAGACCTTGCGAGCCGACCTGAAAGCCTCCGAACCAGTGGAACGTCGTCTGTTCCAACTCTTTTTACATTGTTTCCTGAGTTTCGTCAGATCAGAGTTCCACCAAGGGGTTCCTCTTGTGATCTTCACAGACCGTAGAGGGCATGCTTCTTCAAAAGCTTCGATGATGAAGGTCGTTGTAGTATCAACGGCATCATCTAAATCACTTGAAGTGTCAATGGATGGTGAGTATCCATGAAATTTGGCCGCAACCAAATCAGTAAAATGATCCCAGTTTGTTGACCGAGGATTCCTGAAACGCAATGTTTGCGAAGTAACATTTAAATGTTCAAAAAAGATATAGCGATGGTCAGATAAAGATTCTTCATCTGACACATGCCAATTGGTCAGCTCGTGACTAATTCTTCTAGAGCAAAGCGTTATGTTTAACACTTCCTCTCTAGCAGATACCATGAAGGTTGGGCGGTTGCCTATGGTAATGCAGTAAGTAATCCAAAGGATATAATGAGTACACGATGTTGGAACGCTATCCAAGTTTTCCTGAAGAAGCATCGACCGACAACTTGGAAGAATTATCTACGAGACATTCAATCACTCAAACGCTTTGTTCTCCAATAATTATCACAACACCGATTAAAAATGTATTGCTGAACAAACCCACTACTAACCGGAAACGCAGAACCAGCCTTTTTCTACCTTCTGTAATGGTGAGATAGACGAGAGGTAAGTTTATAGGACTCTCAATCAGCAGACTAGTGTACAAATCCATGTCAATTTTGTCTTGTACATGGTTTGTCTGTCTGGTTTCAGCCATCTCGTATTACTTGGTGTTGTTGGTTGCACTTCGATCCCGACCCCGACGCCCCATCGTAGAAAATTCTGAACCAGATCGCTTTCAACCGCATGCTCGAATGAGTGACAAGAACCATGGTGTGATAACGACAGTTGACACCCCAATTATGGTAATGTGGCGCAATGTTTCTTTATTCGCCTTCCCGCTGTGTTCCGATCGCCCGTCCTAGACAGCGACCGATCAACCGATTAAACCATTCTCAGACCGCTCTGGCAGGCCGCCGTCGCCCCACCCATGTTTATTTTGCCTATTAGCACTAAATAATATCGAGCGGACTTGACTCGACTCGGCCGGACGACCAACGCAACGCAACGGCACGGCACACACAGTAATCATGTTCGAAGCTGTTTATTTACCCATCGCCGCAACCGATAAAGTAGATTTGTCCAACCGTTCGTTCCGCCTGGTACTGCGGAGTGGTCGCGACGGCTTAAGATACCCCGCCTGGCT